>NC_061111.1:154473556-154481718 GCF_002878395.1 Capsicum annuum | reverse complement strand
TGAAGCATTGTTCTTACATGTGTAAACTATTATTGTAACATGTAATAACCCATGCGTTCTTAGTTTAGCTTAGGCCCTAGTGCTTGCTTAAGGCACCCAGAACCTGAAAATAAGACTAAGTGTGAAGGGACTTAGTCACTTTTGACTCCCTTTAACTTCGAAGATTTTAAGTTGACCTTTCAGACTCTGAGACAATGGTTCTTGAGTTGATTCATAATCAGGGGAGTTAGGAGTAGTGTCTCAAGAAGATTTTGGATTTTCGGACTAGGTTTGGATTGTGTTTGGGCTAGAATTCCAACAGCTCACCGCGATTCCATTACGTCATGGTGAGTATAGCGCCAAGAGGTCCATAACGTCGTGGTGGAGTGTAAAAAGGCATTTGTTAGCTTCCAGTGTTTTACCGTGATTTCACCGCATTGCAGTGATATTTAAATCGGTACTTGTCAAGTTCTAATGACTCACCGTGATTGCGCCACGTCGCAGTGAGTATAGAGAAAGAGAGTTTATCACGTCATGGTGAGGTTTCAAACGGCGTTCCAGTTGCTACTTAAATCTCAAAGAGGGCACTTGAGTCATTTACTCTTACCTCAAGTTGTGAAAACAGATAATTAAAAGTCGTTTTGAGCATATTTCACCCTTTTTTTATGAAATTGCTCTTAAAGAAACCCCAAGTTAATCCCAAGAAATCTAAAAATCCTTCACATCCTTTCCAAGATAATCTAGAATTCAAGGTTTCTAATTCAAGAACTTCTAGACGAAGCTTCAAGAACATCACTAGGGATTCAAGGTTCAAGCTTTTACATTCAATTAATTAAATAAGGTATGTGGGGTTATGAACAAGAATACTTTTTTTTATCCTTGTGCCCAAAACTAGCTTCTAAAGATGAATTTAAATGAATTTACTTGAATTGCAATTAGGGTTTATACCCAAGGTATCTTGTTTTGAGTTATGGATTTATAAAATGATTGGAGTATGAAATTCCATATTTGTCTTGATTTAATGAACTCTCTTTTATGATTTGAATACCTTGAGTATGATTTGAGACATTGATTACAGATTTACAATTTGAGTTTAAGCATGATATTGTAATGTTGATCTCATTATACTGATATTGTGAAGTATTTCAAGAAGAATATTGAGAATGATGTTTTGCTATGAATTTACATGAGTTTAAAGCATGGGATTTTAAGCCCCTAGTTTGAGTATTGATATTTCAAGAAGATTATGTGTTTAAGCACCCTATGATTAGTTTGTATTTAGATTTTGAACAAGATTTGATCTTTTGATCCTCAGCTAAGATATAGAATCTACTTTACAGTTTTGATTACAGTTTAAAGTAAATAAATGTATAACTGGTTTTCATTGTAAACCCTTATGCTAGTTTTAAAGTGGATTTCCTACAGAATTAGCATACAGATAAAAAAGAGAGTAGTATTTAGCACCGAGTTGGGTATGTGTCCTAGTTAACATGCCCCAGAACTACAAGCCAATGTAGGTTCCGATTATCAAATTGTTCCCATTTATATAGATGTAGATACAGATTGTGATCACTTAGCTCAGGTTATACTCCTTGAAAAGAGTATGACACCTCTCCTCAACGTGTGGTTTTCCCCTTAGGGGAACTAGACGTTGGACGCTTTGACAACTCACATAGTGTATGTTGGTTAGAAGAACCTCCCTAACAGGAAAGAATAACAGAAAAGCTTTTAGAATTCAAGTGTAAAGGCTCGCAAAATTTACTCAGATATCGTCTTACTTATAAAATTGGTTACAGAATTTTAGCTTTTAGTTTTTACAAGATAAAGGTGAGTCCTTTCTACACTTAGCTTGCATAATTTGAAAATAGATTATAAGTACAACTTTTAGAAATAGGTGTTATGGCTCACCAAATTTATACAGTATGCTTTATTATTCATGATTTATGATTTTTAGCTTTCAGTTATTCAAGCCAATGTGAGTCATTTACACTCAACATACATTATTTTATGAGTTTATATGAACATTGAGATATTATTTTACTTAAGCATCCACACCCACATGCTCAGTACATTCCTAAAGTACTGATCCACATATATGTCTATGTGCTACATTGTTTAATAATGTAGGTCCAGGTGCTCAGTGCCAGCAGCGTGATTGACCGTGAGCATCTCTATCTACATCTCGATAGTTAGTGAGTCCTCATAGTTCAGGGACCCAGTTATTCAAATTTGCAGATTTATAGAGTAGCTTATTCAGTTGTTTCCAGTCAGTTCGAGTCAGTTGGGGACCTGTCCCAGCGACTCTCTATTTAGTAATGTTAGAGGCTTGTCCGACTATTAGACATATTTCAATTTTACAGTATTGGTTGTTCAGATTTCCTTGTTAAGTACTTTCAGACATTGTGTTCATTTAAACTTAGTCCAGTTTAGACAGTATTTCAGTGTTTTAGTACTTTGTATGCTTATATTTCCTTTACTTTGAGTTTTAGAATTAGTAACAGGATTACAGGGTTAGATCAAGACTACTTGTAGTTAGGGGCACCATGTGACGTCTCGAATTTCATTTATGGGGCATTGCATAACACCCCGTAGTCATAACATCATTTTGATGCTTTTAAAATGATCTTTAGGACCCCCGTAGTGATGGTAGATCATGTGTTGATGTTGTGGGGGGTGTTGGGAGTTTTTAAGGACCTCAAAACTAAGTTGGCATCGCAAACTAGAGCTTAGGTGATGTCTAGGCATCCCCATACCATTGCAAATGTTCACTGTAAAATATTTGTCATAGGGTTTGCGTTGCAAAGCCTAATATTTGCCATAGGGTTTGCATCGCAGAGCCTAATGTTTGCCATAGGGTTTGCACCGTAAGCCTAATATTTGCCATGGAGTTTGCGCTGCAAAGCCTAATGTTTGCCATGGAGTTTGCGCCCCAAAGCTTATGGCCAAGTGGTGTAGAAACTTTATTTTTGAGTTATTTCGAGGGCAACTAAGTCATTTGACACTACATAACCGTCCCTAAACATAACTACATGAGATTAATAGTCCCCAAACACATTTTAACCCTATTAAAATCATTAATTCATCATCTAATACACAAGAGGAGAAAAATAACTTAGGGTTTGGGCAATCAAGCATAAAGGCTCAATCTTTTCATAATTTCTTCATCATTAAGGTATGTGGGGTTATAAACAAGGATACTCTTTCATCCTTGTGCCCAGAAACTAGTTTTAAAGTTAATTTTACATGAATTTCAATTTAGGGTTCATACCCAATTATCATTATTTGAAGTTTATGAAGTTACAAGTGATTTAAGTGTTGAATTGCATATTTTCTTTCACAAGTTTATACGTGTGACTTGATTTCACATATTAAGAATTGAATTTTATTATCTTGACTAGAATTGTTCAAGTATTTCAAGATTATTTTTATTGAGCATGAAGTTTATTGTGATTTGACATGAGTTTCAAGAATAGGTTTGAAGCCCTAAGTTTAAATCTTGATATTTTAAGAAAGATGATGTTTAATCATTCTTTGATAAACAAGTATTCAGATTTTAAGAAATATTTGATCTTGATCCTAAACTAAGATAAGGAATCCACATTATTCATATAGTTTATGACTTAAAGCAAAGAGAAGCATAACTGGTTTTCCTTACAAACCCTTATGCTATTTTAAGGTGAATTTCCTAAAGTCTGAGCGATAAGTATGGGAGTAGTATTAGCACCGATTTGGGTATGATTCTAAAGGTATTATTCCCCAGAACTAAGCGCCACCTTAGGTTTAAGAGTGCCCATAGTAGGCTAAGTCAGTGATCACTTAAGATAAGGTTCTATTCCGATGGCAAGGGTAGAAAAACTCTCCCCAATGTGTATAAGATGTTGGACTCCATGACAGCTCGCATGGTTTCTATCGGTTAGAAGAAACTCTCAATAGAAAGAGTAAAAGTATAAATTTCAGAACTAAGTGTTATGGCTCACAAGATTTATATAGTATGCTTTATTATTCATGATTTATGATTTTTTAGCTTTCCATTATTCAAGCCAAGGTGAGTCATTTTCACTTAGCATGCATCCTTTTACAAGTTTATATAAATATTGAGATATTGTTTTACTTATGCATTCACCCCCATATGCTCAGTACATTCCAAAAGTATTGATCCATATATACGTGTATGTGCTACATTATTTAATAATGTAGGTACAAGTTGTAGTGTGTACATCATAATCAGACAGTTGGAGCTTCCAGTCAGCAGGTGATGAGCCCTTTTGATTCAAAGGCTCGAGTCAGTCATAGTCCGATTAGCATTTTGTTTTCTTTATTTAGTCATATTGATTCAGAATAGCTGAGGGTCATGTCCCAGCTACCTATAGTCAATACTAGTAGAGGCTTCATAGATAGTCAGTAGAGTTGATGTATTTGATTAAAGTTTTGTTTTGTATAAGCAGAGTTATAATCCTTTTATATAGTTTTGTATTGATCATATTCAGAAAAGATTTATCTTTTGCATTATTCTTTCAGAGTTATGTATTTAATTCAATTGCTCATGATTTATACCAGTACAAGAGTTATCTTGGGATCATTTGTGGTCCTAAGCATCGTGTGACGACTAGGGGGTAGCCTCGGGTCATTACAAGTAGTTATGTCTTTATTAATATTCAGAGACATATGTTATTCCTTTGTGGATATTTTCCTGATGTATTTGACTCTTGGATTGTATTAGTCGTTCCTACACTATTTACACTTGATTTTGGGCATGATTTGTATTTTGGATAAGTTCTTTCTGCATTGTTATGATTACTTATATAGTTTGTCTTCATTCTAAAAGCCTTACCTTGGTATATTTATGTCTATTTCCTTTTTGTATCAGTTGGGGTACTAGGCTTACTTGTTTAGGTACGCCTCGACAAGTGCCATCTTGACCCTCATTTTTGGGTCGTAACATAACAGTTTAAAAAGATCACTTATATGTTACAACAGATGAATAATCTATTGCACGGATCAGTCATTTATTTCAATAGATGAGTGATCTATTAGAAGAAGTCACAGTAGTATTGAAACTGGTTTTATTCTTTCTAACAGATTACTCCTCTGTTGTAATAAGTTGGTAATATGTTGCAATAGAAAACCCACTTGTTGCAATAGATGAGTGATCTGTTGGAACTGTTATTTTACTGTATTGTACATATTAGATTTACTGTTATCCTTTTTAACGATGCATTAATCAATTATAATCTTTTTTATTTTTCTATTATTTTTTAGATAATATGGCTTCCAAAAGAAAAGAAATCGAATCAAGTCCAAGTAAAGGAATAAGTGAGGCAGCTAGGCTACATCCAACCCTCTATGTGTTTGCTTTACAAGTGATATCTCAATCCGAAGCAGAAGATAATGAACATGGGGATGAGGAATATTTTAAAAGAGATAATCCAAATGCAAATAGCCCTTCCACTGAAGAGTTGGTCAAAACCTTCAGCATAGATAATTATTCTGTGAGAATGTAGTGTGATAGAGCCACAGATTTTACTAGTGATTTAATGGTTAAGTCAGCCATGGGAAAATCTTTTGACAGCTTCAGAAAAATACTTTGTGGCCAAAAAATTAGATGCTTATTCAGGGACAGTTGCTTTGGGCAATATCTTGATTTGCCGAAGGACAACAATGCTCGTTTCTAAATGATCATGGTATACGATCTTCGCAAGCGTAGGTTTATGTATGAAAATAAAAATATGATAGATGAGGTGTGGATAAATTACTGTGGCATGCCTGTTTGTTTTGGCTGGAAGGAGTTTGCTATAATTACTAGACTAAAATGCTATCCTTCTTCTCTTTCTCAACTTATACCTATTCTAACCCCCAAAATTACCCCGCACACTCAAAAAAGGCAAAGACAAGTTAAGTGATGGTGATGAGTTGGCGTCCCTTGTTGGTCCAAGCTTCAAAAATAAAAATTTAAGAAAAGTGTTGAAAGGTAAAAGACTTTCAAAGAAGCATAAACAATAATTGTGTTTGGTTTGGTTTGTACATAATATTCTTTGGGTGAGAGACGTTAACAATAATATACCACTTAGTTTAATAAATATCTCTGAGGATCTTGAGACATTTAAAAACTATTCTTTGGGTTGTGAAAGTTTCAAAATGACTGCCAAATATTTGTTGACTCTGTTAATGCCAAAGACAATTAACTTATATGGCTTTTCATGGGCTTTCATGGTAAATATTTCTTTTATTATAATTCATTTATTTGTTATTGAATAATGATTTTGATTTATTGGCATTATTTTGTAGGCTTGGGCATTTGAAACCATTTCTTATTTGAGACAACAAGTGAACTACCAAGAAGAAGTTTCATGTCCTAGAATACTGAGATGATTGTCGGCCAAAACTGATAAAAAAGTAGAATTTCTTGATCTCTTCAACCCCCCGAAGGAAGCAACAAGTCTAATTCTAATTAAGTTTTTGATTTAATTAATGATTTTTTAAAATGATTTAATCATCATTCTAATATATGTACTGATTTATTTTAGATTGTGCATCCATGACTTATTTTGACCAATCGAGAGTTGAAGATTCCATTTTTTCTTACTTTACAGTATGTGCAAACTTTATCGGAGCCTAAGGTCTTTGATAAAATAAAAATAGAATTATTTGGAGCAACAACCATCACAAGAAAAATAATTTTTGAGTGTGGGCTTGTTGTTGTTGATGGTGTTAGTGGTGATGGAGCTGTTGGTAGTGAAAGTGGTAGTGGTAGCGGTGCTTCTATTGGGGATAATGATATTCCTCTTGCAGTTTTCGTAACAAAAAACCATTATGATAATGATCATACTAGTTTTACATATTTTCCCCCTCCTAGCGAATGTACTACTTGCAAATGTCAAAACTGCAAGGCGAAACATAATAGAGTGATTAATGCATTAACTGATTTTGTAAGGAATTGACATCTAAGAGGGGTGTCATTCCATCAAAGAGGATTTCATATTCATCCATTCTATTAGAGATTAAGGCTAAGAGGAGAAGGAAAGCAATTTTCAGGGTATTATCAAGCATCCAAAAAAATGAAATTGTAACTCCTCTGTCTTTGTTTTGCACTATTGAGCAATGTACAAGGGCCACAGGAGAGCAGCATGAGCTGAAAAGGGTAAATATTTATCATTTGTTCCAACAAACAAACAAACTACATATCTATTTCAATAGATGACACATATGCTAAAAATTATTAAACAGATATAGACAGCTTTTGCAATAGATGACGAACCTGTTACATCTGATGCATTGTATATTGCAACATATGTCTCATTTTTGGAGAAAATCAAATAGGTTACCAACTATTTCAATTTGTCCCAATAGATGACCCATCTATTGGGATAAATTATATCAAGACTTCCCTACTATTTAGGTTGTTCCAATAGATGAGTCATTTATTCCAACAAACAAGTCATCTGTTAGATTAGATAGGTTATTGATTAGAAATTGTCATATTGGTCTTCCTCCTATTTTAATGTGTCCTAATAGATGACCTATTTTTTGCAACAGATGGGTCATCTGTTGGGACAAATTACATCAAGGAAGCCTACTATTTTAGTTTGTTCTAACAGATGAGTTATCTTTTAACAGATGGGTCATTTGTCGATAATTGTCATATAAGTCTTTCTCTTATTTTAATTTGTCCAAATAGATGACCTATCTGTTGCAACAGATGACCCATCTCTTTTGGAATAAATAAACATAGGTGGAAGACCTGTATGACAATTTCCAACTGATGAGTTATGTTTTTGTATTTTTTTGTATCTCTGTGATTAGCACTAACAGTTCTAGCTTCCCAGGTGGATATTACAATAAAGCTATTGCTGAACAACATACCAAAGTTGATAATCCATCAACTGTTTCTAAAAAGGAAGAAAAAGTGAGGCCTTTTAGTCCGAAAGAACAAAAGACTTATCTGTTTGAAGAGTTCAACATCTCGAATGAGGCTCCTAAAAAACTGACGAAGCTGACAATCAAAGCTGAATTCTATAGCACCGGATGAAGAGCTTGTCAATATTGAGTAGATCTTTATAGATTAAGCCTGTCAAATTTATAACAGTTTTTTACATTCTATTTATTTGTTGATTTATTTAATTTAATGTAATTTGTGATGGCTTCGATTTATTTTATTTTATCTATGAATTTTATTTTATCCTTAG
>NC_061111.1:154456646-154470556 GCF_002878395.1 Capsicum annuum | reverse complement strand
ATTTAGGAAAAATTGGTATCGTTGAAAAGCTAATTCAAAGAGGCTTCATTTGATATATAGTAAACCACCCAGTTCATCATATACAATGAGTTATGATCGATTGAAGTTGACCCAAGTTTTGACGCTCACTAAAACTTGAACGATGGGAAAGCTTTCAACTTGTACTTGAGTTAGGGGACCTATATGATCTAAATTCATGCTCAAATAGATTCCCACACTACATAATTGATTAACATACTAAATTTACATAGGATTCGAGGCTTTTGAAACGTCTACACATAGGAATGATGGATTTTCATCCTAGTCCGAAATGTGGGGTATTACATTTATACTGTACCCAGGTTATCAGACATTTAACACATAAATCGCAATCCTCAATCCCAATTTACCCCATATGTATCTAGTTGCACCAGTAACCTAGTGCACCAGATATTTTTAAGTCGAAGTGGACTTAGACGGGGTGCCCAAAATTCGATAAAAGTTTGGTATACGCAAACGAACTATGTAACCATACTAAATTCAACGCTCCAAATTCAATGGAGACATCAGAATTTCAAAAAAACATCATTTTCATAAAGTCGACCCCCAAAATCCAAAATTATAATTTTTCAAACCAAGAGTCAAAATGAAATTTAAAAGTCGTAAAATTTCACCAAACATGCCACCTTAGAATCGACGTTCTGGATCTGCTGGAAAAGTTAGATTTTTCATCCGATGTCGTTTCGACCAAATGTAGGTCCCACACTTATATTTTTAGTTTTCCAACTTTCCGACCAATAGGTCGAAATGAGCTTGGGTGCACGGGGACCCGAACCAAAGGTCTACCTAGCCTAAAAATGATATTCTATAGCTGCTAGCACAATCCATTCATCCATACATCACAAGATTAAAAGACATCTCATAAGTCTAAAATATGGCTTTCGAAGCATCAAAAATCACAATATCGCATAAATGATATCAAAATACAGCGAAGACCAAGCTAGTCACTCCCACACCCCAGAAATATCATAATGCGACTACGGAGAGAGTTAAAATAATCAAATCACACAAAATCATAAATTTCATATATTTCATCAAATTTTTAGGTCGTTAGATGTTATCAATTGTCAATATTATTTTAATTTCTTCTAATAGAAGGGTCATCTGTCGCAACAAATGAATGATCTATTGGAAAAAATCAAAGTCTTAGACATGTCATCCTGTTGGAATAGTTAATAGGATTTCATCTATCGCATCAGATGGCTCATTTATTGCATCAGATAGTTAATTTGTTGCATCAGATGATTAATCTATTGCAGAAAAAAAATAGTAAGATTTTGTTCTATAGAACAACAACAGTATCACCATTTAATATCAAATACACCATTTTTATCAAGAACAACAACAAATCATCCCAGCAACACTAGCACAACACACACACCAAGAATATCAACAGTGACCAAAAACACCAACATTATTGCTTTGTTTGTACAAACACAAACAACAAAAATCAAACTTCAAAAAAACACAACAAACACCAATAAATCAAATCAACAGTTTGTCAAAAAGAACTACAATAACAACAAAAAATTATATTTCACTCCGAAAAGAGAAGAGAAGAAATACTAGAAATTAGGATTTTTTCAGTCCCCATTTTAAATTTAAGCAACAAATATTAAAATTGTTAACCAATAATAGAAGAGAAATTGGCTCAAGTTCATTTTTTTCTTCATAACAAAAAAGTCATAATTTATTACTTGTGAAAGAAGAAAAGAAACGATGAAGAACTCGAAGTTGTTGTCGTCGGAGTGTAATTCTGTCACATTGATTGACGGTTGAAAGTCAAAAGGAACTCGAGGTCCAACTTTTTATCGCTGGAGGTTGAAGTCGTCAGGCATTGAAGGAAGAAATTTGCAGAACTGTTGGTTGGGGGAAGTTTGAGAGAAACTGTCGAGACAGAGATGAGAGAGACAATTAATTTGGAGAGGAGAGGGGTGTGGGTTGATTTATATTTTTAAAAATAATAATCAATTCCACAATTAACTTAATCAAGTTTTCTAATTATGTTTGACCTTTTAAGTTGTTAAATGTCACCAATCCTTCATTCAAGTGTTAAAAGACACTTTTTCTTCAATTTTCTCAACTTTCTTCTTCTTCTTCTCGATTTTTCTCTTTTTTGTTTCAACTATTTTTAGATTTAGATTTTGCTTATTTCAAAAAAATTGTTATAATAGTTATTAACAAAAGTATTGATTATTTTTTCTTTATTTACCTTAATTAATGCTATTTTGTCATATTTATTCTTTTGCTTTTTCGAAAATTTATATTGCTTCATTGTAGGAATTATATAAGATTATGAAAGGTATTACATTGAGTATGTACAATTTTCTTTTGTTCTGCTGACTGTGATAACTACTCTATAATTCAAGAGGTCGAAGGATCATCAATCGTCATATTTATTTTTATGTTTATGTAAAATTCATCTGTATATATTCATATTACAATCTTATATAAATATATTTTTCTATTTTCATTGTCGGAATAGATGCAGCTATGTAAGTGAACGTTATATCACGAAAGTAATTTACTTAAAACTATTTCATTAGACTACAAAGTTATCGCTTATATGCTGAATTTAGGATAACAACTCTTTATATTAACCAATCATTCAAAAAAATCATTTCATGTGAATTCACTTGTCGATGTGAAGTATGAAAAAAGAGATTTATGATGAATGTATCCAACATAAAAAAAGTTAAGTTGTGATGAATCAATCAATAATATTTAATCTTTAAATTATTTTTGCCTTGAAATTTTAAATTTGTAAAGTTATGTTATACTATACAAAGAATGTGATTATGATAATTAATTTGAAGCCAATTTTATAAATATTATGCAATGACTAATATTCCTATACATACATAATGGTAAATATTTTTTTACTTTCGTTAGAGATTGTTTACATATACATAAAAATATTATTTATTTTAAATTTTGTGCATAAAATTGATAGGATAAAAGTCACATGATGTTTTATAATGTTGATGTAAATTGATGAGTGGTGCATTAAAAATTATAATGAACATAGAGAAATTTATTCAAATTGTTATTGGGTGCATGCGTGAGAATCAAGTAGATGAACTCATAATTTAGGACTTCATATTAAAATTTTTGGTTCTTATCTATGAAGTTGATTCGATGTGTATTTGATAGAAAAATTTATTTTGAGAGAGTAAAACAAAATGTGTGTTTAATGCAAATTTGGTGCTACTTACAAATCATATATACACACATACTAGCAAAATTTATCCATTATAGTTTATTGATAATTGAGAAAAAGAAAAAAAAAAGAAAAAGAAGTTAGAATTTATAAATTACATTGCAATTTCAATTATTGCATATTTTTGAGTTTATCATTTGTTTTAAGTACAATTCAATTCATGTAAATAATTTATATAGAAATTTAACTAATTTCATGATATTGGCAGATGTAAACAATGCAAAGGCATTAATAGTAATGGTAGTAGTGTTAATACTGAATTAACAACTATTAAAAGTATTGATAGGTGTACAAGAAACAAATTCACAGTATATATTAAATGAAAAAAAAAATCTCATTATCACATTATTAATGCGGTTAAGTCAAGTGACAATTTATTAAGAAGCCACTGACAATTCTAAGACAAAATGAATAATATTGTAATAAAGGTTAGATTTAAAAAATTAGAAATATTTGAATTCAAAGAAATTAGATTTAAATTGAAACTATTTGAAAGTGTTTAACTTCAATTTTAAATTATAACTACTTCTAGCAGGTAAGATTATTTTGAATTCTTTTTCTAATCTATATTTTATTTATTTTGTTATGCATACAAAAATTATCAGTTATAATTTTCATATTTTAAAATAAGACAGAAACAAACTCAACTGCTTATGCATATAACGTGAAAAAATATTTTGACTCAAATTCAAATTAGAGAAACGTAAGTAATTAAAATATAAAAAAAAGGTATGTATGCTGAGGAGGGGGGATAATTTGAAATGATTTTAAAATTATATTGAAGTAATTATAATAAATAGAAGAGATAGAGAACAATAGAATAAAAATTTAAATTATTTTTGACAATTTAAAATCTTTAAATTATAAATAATATAATAAAAAATACGAAATATATATATATATCGCAATTACATAATTATGTTACTGATATAGATCTGATTAGAGGGGAGAGGGGAGATATTAACAATCTAATATCTTTAAATTATGAATAATATAATAAAAAATAATTTTTTTATGAAATTACATGATTATTTTTTTTGTGTGTGTAGATTTAATTAGAAAGGTTGGGGGGAGGAGGTGAATGTAGGGCGAGGGTGGATTCTTTTTTCTAAAAAAGAAATTGAAGGTAGGGAGGGGAGGAGGGGGGAGGTGGAGGTGGAAGGTAGACAAACTATATTTTTTTTATATAGTTGATTCTTTTTTAGGTAATATAATTTGACATGATTTAAACAAGACATTTTAATCTGAAATGATTTTAAAAAATTTAATCAGCTACGTACACTATTTTTTATATATACTTGAAGTCATTGAAATATTTTATTGTATTAGATGGAAAAAATGAATTTTGCAAAAACTTTTGTCCCGTGAAATTATAGGTGAAAATTGACACGATCCGAAACCATACCATGTCGTATGGGCACCCCAAGCCCACATGAACCGGAGGTCGTCCGATAACCCACCATAATCATCACGTCAATCACATGGGTCGGGTGGATCCCGATCATATAATGAGATAGCGAAAAACACACTACAAATCATAATTTAAACAATGTATAACCATTTCATAAATATCAAAACTCTAGTCAATATACCCAAGTCCACAGTTATCCACAATACCTCTATACAACCAAAGTTTAGAAATGTATATGTCAGAACAAACCCCCGACAATAGCCAAATCAGTCAAAAAATAGACTAAGTCTAAAAGATAGGGGACCAAGAATAAATGTCTTCCGAAATAAGAAAGCTCACCACTCCGTAGTCAATGCACGAACCACTTCGATCACCTAATCACTGCACAGGAAGATAAAATGATACTCTGGCCTCTATGTCACGTAGGGACATAGCGTCCGGAGACGGTTAACGGTTGGAACGCCAGCATGTAACTCAAGGATAAGGATAAAATAGCATCATGATTCGACAACAAGTCAATATATATCATATTCAATCACATTCATAACTTATATATGCATATAGACATATCACATGCTAACCAAGAGGATAAGCCTCCTCAACATATACGAAGCACTCATTCATCATGCATGTAATGGAGGACTCCAACCTTCTACACTCATAGATTCAAGCATTTCTTATTTGGCATAGGACTTTAACCATATTCACATATCATCAAGTAAGGGATTCTAAACATATACACATTCATTTAAGTGAGGGACTCTAACCACTCACACACATTCATTCAAGCAAAGGGACTCTAACCACATGCTCACACATTAGGCCAGGGACTCTAGCCTTTTGCCATATTAAATAGGGGACCCCAACCCCAATTCAATTCATTTGGTAAGGCACTTCGACCTCATGAGATATCATTATGCAAGGGACTTTAACCACAAACGATTTCATTAGGTAAGACACTTTAACCTCAAGCCATCACAACTATCATTAGTCGATATTGGGACTCTAACCCTTTGTCCATGCATCCCTATACATTCAATTCCACACATAAGGACTCTAACCCATTTAGCCAATTCAACACCATACATGACCACATAGTATTCATGGGAGCCTTCATTGCTCAACCATTTCAATATACCAATGCCTTAATTCAACTCGTCATAAAATTAAAACTATGGTCTTTACGACCCTTACAATCCATTCATATTTCATTAGAAATTCTATACCATAATTTAGTCCCACACACAATTCATGTTCATTTTCATGTAGGGACTTTAACCCCCTTATTATTCATCAAGCCATCAAGGTCATCAATTATACAATACATGGCTTATTTTATCTTCACGGTATCATTTATGAAGCATTCATACATATTGAGCTATTGCCCTAGTTCAAAACATCATCATTATGTAACTAGACATCTCACTTAGACAATTTTACAAACATCTTGTGTACATGCCTTTACCAAGACTAATTTCATGATAGAAACCATCAAGTCTAGGGTTTCTCAAGATCCACAAGTTATACCGCATACAACAAACATCCACATGTTTAAACTACCATCAATAATATGTATAAACAAAAAGTATAAAAGAGAATCATCATTATTTATCTTTAGGCAACAAAACCCTTTTCATTTGGTTTTCAAAACCACCATGTACACTTACCAATCCAATTGTGAAATACATGGGCTTAGAGTTATTTAGAAAGCGGAAGAGGTACATGCCTTAAACGAGATGAATCACCAAGAATGTTGACTCCCCTTTACCTCTTAAAGACCACTTTTGAAACCCTAGCCTCCAATTCTTCAAAGATGAGCTTGAGAGAGTATTTAGGGTGTTTGATACATCAAAATGGATGTTTAGGAGGATACACACACTTATATAGTGAGAGTTCATAGGGTTTTAGACATGGGAAACAACCACAAGGCCCTTAGTTAAAAGTTGAAAATTGAACTCGTTCAAGGGTATGACTCACTCTACGACTCACTTAAGTAGTCATACCATAGGGAATGAGTGGTACCCTGAATCGTACCCGAGGCTTCTCCTAGATCACACATACTATTAAGGGTACGACCATGAACCTTTGAGTTGTATCCAAAGGGTATGACTCACCCCTAACTCGTACACAACAACCGTACCCAAAATAGTCTATTTCCAATCTTATGACTCCCCTACACGACTCACCTAGGTACGAATCATACCCATAGGTACGATTGAGGGGAGGGTCACTCATACCTAGGACAGTGAGTGACCCTCACCACACCGCCTAGGATACGAGAGGGGAGAAGGAGAAGGATACGACTCGTATCCAAGGGGTACGACTCAAGCCCCTAGTCGTACCCACCCTAGTGACACCAAAAGATGAAGTTTTTCAACGGTTCTAAGTCTAGGTGTTTCAAAAATAAAACAATAAATACAAAAACAAATTTCTTTCTTTCTATAACTGAGAAAGTACATACCCGCAAATTTATTAAAATATTAATATTTTCTAATTTTTATCATCATTGAAATGTAATTATTAAAATATTATCATGTTATTTTATAAAATATTGAATTACTTGTGGCCTTTTGATAGATAGATAGATAGATAGACAGACAGACAGACAGATAGATAGATTCTACGATAACACTTTATTCTGCATAAATAAATTTTTATATAAAATAATTCAATTCTTTGATTAAGAACTATAATAATTTATTTTTATATCTTGAGTTTAGGCCCGAACTTAGCACGAATTTCATGAAACTAGTATTTACTATAAACTTAATTTTTAAAGAAAAATTTGACACTGCAAGAGTGTGTTTTGTATGAAGGAAAACATTTTTAATGACTTCTCATCAAAACGCAAGGAAAACATTTTCCAAAAATCTTTTCAACCTCACTCTCAAGTTGAAATATTCATACAACTCTCAAAATCACCTAACACTACCCCGACCCCTAATCCCTTTCCACCCCATTCAAAAAAAATATTTTAAATATTTTCTTACCCCATTCGCTACCCGACTCCCACCTCCTACCAGTTCACCCTCCCAAAAAATATTTAATCTTTTTCTAAAAAAATCATACTTTTTTCTTACCACACCCCTTTTTTTTCTTATCCTACCCTAATACCACCCCCTACTAGCCTCATTTTCTCTCCCCCTTCCTCCTAAAAAAAATTTAATTATTTTTCTTACCCATCCTCACTCCCATACTCGAACTCCATACCCAACTACCTTCCTAAAAAAAACCACGACCCATTTTTTGAGTCATAATGGCACCTACCATAACTCACCAATAGGTAAGCTAATACCGTAACTTAGAGATAGCGCAATGGGTTAGTTTGGTGGAAACGTCCAACCCGGACCCTATATAGGAACACAATACAACAACAATATTCCACAAAAGAAACAACGAACATTCGAATACCAATCCCATTACCTGATAGTATAAGTATAAGAGCAACTCTAAATCCAACAACAGAAATTACAATTCATAGTCTGACAACTTAAATAGTCTTATACAATTGTCTCGAATATAAAAGACAAGTAAAGATAGAAGGGAAAGAGGGAAACTCGAACTCCAAGAGCTCACATTATCTCCGATTGGTCAATGCGGCATGATCCTGACTCCACAACGGCAACTAGAACCCGGGTCTGCACCAAAAAGGTACAGAAGTATAGTATGAGTACCAAAACACGGGTACTCAGTAGGCATCATCGACCGACTGAGCTAAATTATAATATAAGGACAATATAAGGTAAGACAATAACTTAAAGTCAAAGTATAGGATCGAACCTAAATCTTCTTCAATATCACTGTATAAATACTAATCAACTATATCAATAGTACGACATTCAATATACGCATATACCATAACCTTCATACAACATGAGTAATCATTTTGAAAGCCTAAAGCCGCATAAAAATACAATAACAACCATGCATTTATTGTAATCAACACCAACCATCATTAGAATATAAAGCACAAAAACTTACCACAACGTCCCATACCGTCTGGAAGTATACGAAAAACTCATCACGGTGTCCCGTACCACCAGAGATTACACCAAAACAATAAAATACAAGAATTTATCACCGCGTCCCATACCACCAGAAAGTACACCAAAAGATCAAACCATCAATATATCAAGGCACAATTACACAATCACTTACCCAAAACCGCGGGTCCACATTCCCACCATGGCCTCTTACTAAGGTCTACAATTATCATCAAAACCACATTTATATACAACGAAACCGAGATCACCATAACATAGCTATATAGTCACTTATTCACTATTTCATTAATGAACTCTAAGTCTAGTCTATATTAGCTAATCATTAAATCCATAAAGCACTAGTCTACAAGTCTTATAGTTTTGCTAATTATTAAATAAGAAAAAGCTACAAGTTACCAACACCATTATTTATCCACCTAAATCAAGGCCATTATCTAGTTAGCAACTTCATTATATAAGTCGTCATTTAAGCAACCACGGTATCATACGCTAGAAGTCAACTTAACTATTCATCATACAATCCTAAAACTAATATCATTAGGCATATTATAACCTCAAGGACTAGTTTCCATAGTTTAACCAAGTAAGATCCACCAACTAGTTTACTAGGTTTCTAGCCTACAAGTCATAGCCATTTATTAGAAACAACTAGTTGTCACATAAGCCACTTTACTAGGCAAAATTCCATAACATAACCATTTATTCAAGTCAAGAAGATTACTAAGTGAGCCCTTAATTTTATACATGATTATCCTATCATGTGGAATTAACCCAATCTTTAACTAACTGATCACTAGTTACTAATCAGAGTCAACAATGGCCACACCCTTATTTAGTGATTAGTGACAAAGAACGAGTATCAATTACCACGAAAGATATCATGTCTCGAGTACATCAACGGTTAGCCACACATAACATAACCTCACATATATACACATGCACTTATATAAAGTTGCCTCACACGGCATCATAACATCACTACTTTTTTTGGATTTACTGAGTATCATCATAACATCATTACCTCTTCCGAATTCATATGGAATCATTATAACATCAGTATTTTCTCCAGATACATTGGACATCATCATAGTATCAATATTTTCTCCAAATTCACCGGGCATTATCATAGTATCAATATTTTCTTCGGATTCACCAGGCATCATCATAGTAACAATATTTCCTTCGGATTCACCAGGCATCATCATAGTATCAATATTTCCTCCGAAGTCATCGGGAGTCATCATAGTATCAATATTTCCTTCAAATTAATTGGGCACCATCATAGTATCAATATTTCCTGCGTATTCATCGGGCATCATCATAGTATTAATATTTCCTCTGAATTCACCGGGCATCATCATAGTATCAATATTTTCTCTGGATTCACCAGGCATCATTATAGTTTTTAATCCATCTGACTAGACATGAAATAATCATGCATAATAATGCAATCATAAGATAGGAGAGGCCGAAAATATACCTTAAATCCCGATACTGGATCAATGACCAACCTATCATAAGCTAGCCATAATAATGATCATAATAATGATAACAACAACATTAATAACAATGTGAATAACCGGCTACTCTAGACAACCAAATACCTAGCCGAGCATATGCGTACCCCCACTGTCAGGATCGAAAGGTTCAATCAACAAACAACAGCACAAGACATATTTTTCACCCATATTTATGCAATCATCCCATACCGACTGATAGACATTGGTGCATATAGTGATAGGCGATGCGTATAAAGAATTGAATGCAAGGTACATAATTAATATCATAACTCATCATAACTATCCCCATCAAGACCATCTACATCATAATCAACCTCCGTCCTTGTTAGGTATCAACGCATCATCAATATATTGTCTGACCTTGCGAGGTATGAGCATCACAATAGTTATTACCAAATAACATACACTAAAATACTCATAAACATAATCATATCACCATAGAATATCTATCTAGTAAATACTTCCCAACCACTCATTATTAGTTAACCAACACTTATTATAATAGAATCACTAGTTCACTAGTCATCACATAACCTCTAGTTATTAGACCAAACTTCATCCTTTACATAATTCTTATTCACTAGATAACTAACCAGTATTTATTTAATAGTCAACATCTAACATATAGCCAAGGTTCATCATTAGACCAAAATCGTCATTTATCCACCATTCATTATTATCAACTACTCAGCTTATCTTTGTTAATCATTACTAGACAACACATTACTACTTGTCACCCAATCATCTTTTATTAACTGACATTATTCCTTAACTAACCATCGTTATCTACCATATTTCAACTAAGCAAGATTTATTAACTAATACATTAGATTCCTAGTCATCAAGTGCTATAGTCCCCTAATAGACAACTAGTTACCACATAGCTTAACCGTCTAACAGGAAGAGCAGTCATAAGATCACATTTCAACTATAATCACATCATTTATAATAGTAAATAACCATAAAAGTGTCGAATCTATGCATGCCATTACCAGTATTCTGTCACGCAATGCTTCATAGATTAAGAGTTTTACTCATCTAAAATATTAAAATAAATATTAAGAATTATTGAGGTGTTACATATTCAATCAGTGGAATAATAATCATATTACCACATCTTCCTTCATCTCATACCGGAGAGATGAGTAAACAAACATATATATATTTATATTCATAAACTGGAATCATATCATTTATAATGATAAACACTTCTCGACTATTCAATCAATATCATAACACGGCCCTTGGACCATTAATTTATCTGAAATAATCACAACATCATAATCATGGCCTTAGGCCCATACACATATCTAGAACTCATATTTATAAGTCGTAGCATATCCCTAATCATCTTACCTATAGAAGGCATAATATTGATAAGCATATCATCATCTCTCACAGAAGAGGCATCTTACATCTATTATGAATAATATAGATAGACATGCAATTGCCTATAGGATATCATATATTAATAAGTCATACATCATGACAGTAAAAAATATCACTCCTCTAGGCCAATTTACATATCCAAGAGGAACATCGTCTCTATAGGTCCAACAATCATGACTAAAGGAAATAGCAACTTTATAGGCCAATCATCAAGTCTAAGAGGAAATAACAACTCTATAGGACAATCATCAAGTCTAAGAGGAAATAGCATCTCGATAGGCCACATAACATATCTAGGAGGAATATCATCTCTAAATGGGCAATATCACTTCCACAAGGAGTATCATAAACATAACTCAAAAGCCGCAATCTGAGAACATTAATACAAGTTACCATGTTATGAAGTAACCTTAGTCTAAGGTTTACTAGCCTCATCTACGTCTAACATACAACACTAAATCCACAGGACTTAACACAAGCTTGGGCCTTAGTGGTTCGAACAATCCCGCTTCTAATCCACAATTTCTATAATTAAGAATACTATACCCCAAACTAGGCTAAGGTATCTAGTTCATCTTCTAGATTTCAAGTAAGCCATATTCAAGTCTAAGATAGAAACTTTGACTAAAAACAAGGGCACTCAAGTCAACTCTACCCAACTTATGATTTTAAGACTACCACACTAGCCCAAAAAGGCTAAATATATAAATCGTGCTTCAAATGCTAAAACCATATTCCAAACATAGCATTATATCATATCCATGCTATAACTAATCTAAACTAAAGAGGGAAGGCAATAGGATACAAAAGGGTCATAAACATGTTATCTTAGGGGTCTAAATCCCTCATTTATTCCCCAAACCTCAACAATAAAGGTTAAGTTTTCCTACTCATAATCAAGCCTAACATCCATATTCACACACAACATATATTCCTACTCATAATCAAGCCTAACATCCATATTCACACACAACATATATTCCTACTCATAATCAAGCCTAACATCCATATTCACACGCAACATATATCACACATCATCTATAAAGAAAAGCAGACAAAAGCCTACATCAAGGCTAAACCATAAAACCTCACTTCATGTACCACATGCTCGTCTTCACTTTACAATCCTCAAAATGCCATTGTACCACCAAAATCATAATCTACTCATTAATATGAGTCTAATGATATCCATATTGAACTATTATGCTCTGGCTCCAAAAAACGACACCAAAACTCCAAGCGAGTCCCACATACAGAAAATGAGTTTTTGAGGCCAACCCAATGTTCACATGTGAACAAGGAATCATAACCCTCAAAGAATGGGTAAAAACTAAACATACTTTGGGCTAAAATCAAGCCCTAAGCTAAATTGTGGGTTTGGGTCCAAACGAAGAAAATTCAAGCATGAATTCAAGAAATTCTTACCTTAATCTTGAAGATAATCGCGATATAAGATGATAAATAAGCTCCCTAGTCACCCCCCATGAGCAATTTTGAGTTATTGAAAATATACTACAAACCAATTCAGACTCTTAGCACGATATGAATGAAAAAAAGTAAAGGACTCCTAAGAATGTCATATAGCCTCCTTAAGATAGGAAACAGACGTCAATGTTCTGATCCGAAGGACTCTATTAGACACTTGATCTAGTACCAATATTATTAGTGAAACCTAGGCTATGATACCAATTTATCACGACCCATTTTTTGAGTTATGATGGCATCTACTGTAATACCCTGTATTTCTCAAGCTTAACATAACTCTCAGTTCATGAGTTATTCGATATAAATTTTTTGAAATACTAAGTATTTTTAAGTTTGAAGCCTGCCATTGCATAGGAAATTGAATTAGCTTTCAAAAATATAAAATTTGCCTAAATTCGATAACTGGGTAAGAAATTATGGCTATTTTAAGTTTCGATCGTTAAACACCGTTATTCAGGCTAGTAGCGCATCGCGGAGTATGTAAAAATGGCAATTGTCAGTTTCAAGTGAGGTACCATAAAATCGGCGTGTCGCACCGCCAGCTGATTTCTCAATTATCAAAATCTAGTGTTGCTCCACAATATTAGCGCATCACGCCAAGGACCCAATCCATAATTGTCAATTTCCAGTAAAGCACGCGCGATTGTACCGCATCGCGCCAAGCTTCTAAGTCTCATCCAGTATTGCAACGTGATTCCACCGCGTCTCGCCACCAGCCACATTCCCAGTTGTCATTTTCCAGTGGCTTGGCGCGATAGTGGCGCGTCATGCCAGGTGCCCAATCGAGAATTTTTTAGTAACAATTTTAAATTATTTCCAGGGGTAATTGAGTATTTTTCCAT
>NC_061111.1:154231269-154453646 GCF_002878395.1 Capsicum annuum | reverse complement strand
CAATCATCTTTTATTAACTGACATTATTCCTTAACTAACCATCGTTAGCTATCATGTTTCAACTAAGCAAGATTCATTAACTAATACATTAGATTCCTAGTCATCAAGTGTTATAGTCCCCTAATAGATAACTAGTTACCACATAGCTTAACCGTCTAACAATAAGAGCAGTCATAAGATCACATTTCAACTATAATCACATCATTTATAATGGTAAATAACCATGAACGTGTCGAATCTATGCATACCATCATCAGTATTTTGTCACGCAATGCTTCATAGATTAAGAATTATACTCGTCTAAAATATTAAAATAAATTTAAGAATTATTGAGGTGTTACATATTCAATCAGTGGAATAATTAGCATCTTATCGCATCTTCCTTTATCCCATACCGAAGAGATGAGTATACAAACACACACACACACACACACATATATATATAAACTATAATCACATCGTTTATAATGATAAACACTTCTCGATTATTCAATCAATATAATAACATGACCCTTGGCCTATTAATTTATCTGAAATAATCACAACATTATATCATGGCCTTAGGCCCATACACATATCCGAAATTCATATCAATAATCATATTTATAAGTCGTACCATATCCCTAATCATCTCACATATAGGAGACATAATATTGATAAGCATGTCATCATCTCTCACACAAGAGACATCTCATATTTAGGAGGAATAATATAGATAGACATGTAATTATCTATAGGATATCATATATCAATAAGTCATACATCATGACAACGAGGAATATCACTCCTCTAGGCCAATTTACATATCTGATTCTTATTCATTTATTCTGATTCTTGACTTTCCGACTAATGGATCGAAATGAGCTCGGGTGTTGTGGGATCCGAACATAGGGTCTACCTACCCTAAAATCGATATTACATAGCTGCTAATGCAATCGAAATTTGCATCTGAAATTATTTTATTGAAGTTTTTGTTCTGCGGCCATTTAGAATCAATGAAGACTTCTAAATGAAAAATTGGTTCTAAAAACCAACGAACTACCCGAAAATCAAAATATCAGTTCCAGCAAGTCATAAATGACTTTGGGCAGCTATGAGAAAGCTCTAATGGTGAAAATAAGCGAGAATATGAAAAATGAATTGAAGGGTCATTACAAAAAAATATTTTAAATTTATTTTCTTAAAAAAATTATTTATTCTTTACTCCGCCCACACCCACCTATCCCAGTTCCACCCCTTATTACCTCTCTCCCCCAACCCCCCGACCCCCTTCCAAAAAAATTAACTTTTTAATAAATTCAATTTTTTCTTACTCCCCTACCCCAACCCCAACCCCAACCTCTTAAATAAATATAAATACTTTTAGAAAATATTTTTTTTACTGGTATAACAAACACAAGAATATAAATAAAATATAACTTAATTTTTTTAAAAAATATTTTTCTCCTTCGTATATCCTGAATAAAGTATTTTTGGGGATCAACAATTATTTTCTAAAAAGTATATTTACTCATTAACTAAACACTAAAATGTATTTTTTATATTTTTATTCACCAATTAAATATTAAATTAAAAATATTTTTCATTTATCAATCAAACATAAGAAAATAAATAAAAAATTAATTTATTTTTCATCAAAACATTTTCCTTCCGACCAAACACACCTAAATGATTTTCACTTCACCTAAAATAAAAATCTAATTTCCTTTTTCCAGCGGCAGATGTGTTTCTCAGCTTAACAACTCTTTTACCAGGAGAAGATGCAAAAAGCATGATGAAGCGAAGGAATTTCCGAAAGAGAAGTATAGTTGACGACGGTGAAGAAAACTCATCAGCTAAGGATAACAACGAGTCCGACGACGAGCAAGAAAGAAGGTGAGAATAGAGTGAGTTCACTATTCAATAATACACTTTAGGGTTTTCAATTTCAATGTATTGCCTCCTTTGTTAACGAGGATTTGAGATGATGACTAAAGCAGATTGGCTTTAGAGGAGGTGAAGTTTCTTCAAAAACAAAGAGAGAGGAAGCTAGGTGTTCCAGCTATATCTTCAACAACATCACAGGTTACAGCAGGCGGTGGTGGTAATAGCAGTTCAGGTGGTTTGGTTCGGAAGGTGAATGATAAGGGTGAAGGAGATGGAGAGAAGGATGAGTTGGTGTTGCAAGATACTTTTGCTCAAGAAACTGCCGTCATGGAAGAAGATCCCAACATGTAATGTCAAATCCTGAATCTCTCAATTATTGACTGGTGGATTCAATTGAACTCAGTTATTAATTTATTTTGATAACTGTCGTGTACGGGCTATCTTTCGGGCTAATTCTAGGGATACCTGCCACCCCCACCCACCAGCAACAGGAACTCTATCTACCAATGCTGGGACTGATGGGAAGAGATCACCCAGTGTTTTTTTTTTGTCTCCGTTGGTATTTGAATCTGAGACCTCATGGTTCTCAACCACTCCCTTCAACCCAGTTATTTTGACAGGGATAAAGGATTTTTGTGTGAACAAACAATGAAAAACGAATATTAGAGTGAACTTTTAATTTAGAAGTATGGTGAGTTCAGAGCTGAGAATTTTAAAGCTTAAACACATTAATCAAGTTAAAATTCTGGATTTACCTTTGCTTGTGGTATGGCATTAGGTTGATTTTTAGATAGATTGCATTAGGTTGATTGTTAGAAAGATTGCATTAGGTTGATTGTTTCCTCACTGGAGTTACCTTTTCAATCAAGTATTGCCTTCATCTATATACAGACTTAATAGCTGTAACTATTTTTGTAAGTAGTATTTTCAGGCAGCGAACTATTCTTGCTCATCATTTGTATATAGAGCCAAAAATGATAATAGTAGGCTAAGTGTTGGTCAATATCGTAACACTTTGCTATTCAAATTCCTTCTTGCCATGGTACTACCGGGAGAGTTCAATATTATTTGAGGTGTAATTGAAAGTCAAGGAGGTGCCACATTTGAGTTTTTTTAATCAATAGTAAATACCTGCTTTGGTGATCTCTCTGATGATGCTGAAGTTTTGCCTTGAAAAGGTTGTATCTTTACTCGGAGAATGGGAAGAATCTTGGTTCCTCAATTTACCTGATTGTCAAGTTGACCCTGGTTTCCCTGTTTAATGAGGTTGGTAGTGGACAAAACCTTTTTAGAATATCACATTTTGGGAATGGCAAGTTAACCTAGCTTCTCCACTACACTCATTAATCCTTGGAGGGTATGGTCATTGGTAGTTGACTTAGCGGTTTGTGGCAAAAGCAGCAACAGTGCAGAACAGATACATATTGCACACGTGCCTTTAATCTCAAAGCAGCAATCAGATGTAATTCAGAATTAAGTCCTCTCATTCGTCACATTTTTTCTTTTGAGACAACAATAAAAGGAGATTAAATGCATAGAATGCTGATACAACATTTTCTTTCGAAATTTGATCCAGCATCAGTGTCGTCAAAGCCTTGATTGAGCCATGAAGCTGGGCACAAACAGGTTAAACGCTTCGCCTTGCTTGAGCGGTTCATGCACCAAAGTATTAAGGCGTTCGTCTCAACCAATGAGCTTTGTCTTAAAGAGGGAAATGCTAAACAAATATTTTTCACTTAATTTTGTTGTCTGTTAGCATTTAAATCATTTTTGAAAGAACATACAGATTTTTTTCTCCACTTTCCTTTTTCATTAAAGCTTATGCTTTATTTACAGTTTGCACTTAAAGCCTCAAAAGATATCTATGGTTTTGTCCCTTCACTACTCGTCTGTGATAAAACTAGTAGAGCTGAAAACAAACTTATTAGCTGCTATTCTCTTGATGTTAGGAAAGTTTTATCAGGAGCGGCAATTGGAGTTTTCTCTCTTATTTCACTGGTGATATCATCATAATTTTCTTGGTAAAGTAAATATTTTATTGACTGCGAGAGGGAAATATCCGTACATAACATGTATGCCACAAGGTAAAAAGTCTCCTTATAAAAAATAAATAAAATAAAAATGGTAGTGTGTCTAGTACAGAAACATGGTTCTATTTGAAATCCTCCATGCTCTCCAAAACTGTACAAACCAACATTTTCAATTGCCTTTCTTAGTCGGACAAACTAATAGATGATTGTCTTGGTTGACTTGTCCGAAAAATACATAATCATAACGTGTCCTGTAAGGCAAGACAAAGTTTACACTCATCCTATTGGTAGCTGAAGACTTAGATGTTTTTGGGCCATTGGTGCTTCTTTTCTAGCTGAAAAAATTGGAAAGCACTTGGGTTTAGTGGAGTTGAAGTTCTGGAATCTGATTTTTAAGGGGTTTCATGTGCTGGATAAAACACTTACAAATTTGTGAAATGAAGGAACATATTCGACAAGTTGAGGTTCAGGTTTTGGATCATTCTGGACATGTTCACTAAAATTTTTCGTTGGGGGTGACAGAACTGGTAACTTGAATATGGAGTTTTTAATGGTTAGGAATTGGTTATGAAATAGACTTGGATGATAGAAGGTGGCGGAATCGTATTTTAGAATGGCAGAAACATTTAGAGAAGGAAGCTGTATGAATTCTACCTAGAATTACGTTTAAAAAACTGTGTATTGTCAGGATGGGTAGACCTGGTTTGGAGAATTAGATGTTAAACCATCAATTCTCTCCCTTACATGGAATCTACAGATAGGCCTAATAAGCTTCCAGCTTTCGCTTTTGATTTTTTAAAAAAAGCTTCCAGCTTTCCTACGAAGGTTTTCAAATAATTAAGCAAGTCTATTACTCGACCTCTAAATCCAGTCTGAATTGAAGTAAGAAAGACAAAGTCTTATGCATTAGGATCTCATGTACTGGACTTATTGAAGCTTACTGTAAATAGTTGGTTATCACACATTTATGTCACCCCAAATACAAGTTTCAGACTGTTCCACTTGGTTGATTTTGCAACAATCAAAGATCAGAACAAAGAAGATATGTTCCAAGTGTGGCCTGTGGAGTCGAGAAGGTTTCCCGTTCTTGCTACTGTGTTCAACAATCATTAGGACATTAGCATTTCAACAGAAAGCTATGTAAATGCTCGGCTTCTTGGAGATGGCTTGCAAAGCAGAAGGTTGTACCAAAACATTACTAAGTAACCTATGTTTTAGATCCACTCCCCTTTATTATATCAATCTCTGTATTTTCTGTTTTCTAAATGTAATGTGCACCACGTGTAATGGGGGTCTTAAAAAAGAATTACGTTCAGAAAGAGTTTTTGAATTATGTAATTTCTCTTAGTTTTATTCATTCTAACACCCAAGGGTGTGACCTGATCAATAAAGTGGGAAGAGAGCCATTAAATCTCATGTTCAAGTTCCACATGAGGCGATATCTCATGTTCAAGTCCCACATGAGGTGAAAAACGCTAGGTGATTTCTTCCCACCCTCCTAAGCCTCGATGGGCAGAGTTAATCGGTGCATATTTGGAGGTAGCAGGTATCCAGTGGAATAATTGAGGTGCATGGAAGCTGGCCTCGACATCACCATCTTAAAAAATTATTCATTCTGGACTAGTTTTTTTAGAGGAATTTGTATCCATTATTAGTTCTCAAATTTGGATCATGCACATGTTTTACCTATAAATGTTTACTGCTTTCTTTCTTTTTTGCATTAAAAATTTGGCAGGTTGAGGTATGTTGAGCAAGAGTTGGCCAAAAAACGAGGCAAGAACGTTGATGTGGCTGATCAAGTTGAAAATGAGGTGAAACGTGCAGAAGATGAACTTTACAAAATCCCGGAGCATCTTAAAGTGAGTAGTAGATTTATAATAGTTCTTGTCCCCATTAAAATCGCGAAGGATATAGGGGACGTACATATTTTCTCTTACCCTTTTGTTTAGCCCAATATGTTAAGTTACTGTCTTGACATAACTATATTTGATTTTATCTGTAAAAAAGAGAACCTGTATTTTCTTGTAGGATGTAGCATCCTCACCTTTAGTTTCTATTAGGTTCACGTTATCTATTTTATCTTCATGTATTCATCTGGATCCAAATATTTTATATTGCAGTTTTAGTTTGCTCATTTATGCCTCATGTCTTCTCTATTATATCGACGTTATCATCTGGATCCTAATAATCTGGATTGTGCTGTAGTCACACAGTTGGCACCGCAAAAGCCTGATATTTGCTAGACCATAACCTAATTTTTCTGTTTTTGATAATAGTAATGATTTTATTGGTAACAAAGAGAACCCTCATTGTAAGATTATTACACCTTCCGGTGTGCAGTCAATACTCTTTTTTTTTTTTTTGGTAGAGAAAACAAATCTAAAATATGTAATTATGCGGTTCCAACTGTTCCAGATAGATTAGGAACTAAGGATCATTTTAAAAAAGGGAAAATACTTGCCCCTAAATTGTTAAGAATTAGGCTAAATTTCATGTTTATCCCCACAGGTCTTGTTTTCCCGTGCTACTCTTCCGTCAATCATCCATCAATGAAATACGCTGCAAACCGGAATTAGTTGCCTAGTTGGTGTCAGCTATGTGAATCCTCTATAGTTGTTCCGCTCCATCCGACACCTTTCTTTATATAATTTTATTTTGTATTCATGAACTAGCTCTTCTGTTTTCCTCTCAGGTGAAAAGAAGGAACTCAGAAGAGAGCTCTACTCAGTGGACTACTGGAATAGCTGAAATACAACTCCCTATAGAGTATGCCCGTTTATTCTTATGGTGTAAGACATGGGTTTTATTAATTCAGTTTTTGTGCTTGATAAAATGTGTATTATTAACCTTAATTTATTTAGAAAAGGTTGTCTAGGAGAAAAGTTTTTCATTTTAAGCTAGAATTAGCATTCTACTCATTCCCAAGATGAATAGGAAGATCTTTTCGCATATTGTTTTAAACAGTGGAAAACCTCACATATTTGTACTGTTCTCGGAAAAAAAGCTCACTTATTTTACTCTATTTATTTGTAAACATTGGAGCATGAAACGGACCCATTCTTGCTAGTAGATTTGTACAATTTTCAGTTGATATGAAGCCAATAACAGATATATTGAAGTTGAGCTCTGTAGCTAGTTTTTTGATGTTCTTTTTCATGATTTGACTGGTCTAAGGTACAAATTGAAGAATATCGAGGAGACAGAGGCTGCGAAAAAGCTCCTACAGGAGAAGAGGCTCATGGGAAGAGCCAAAACTGAATCTAGCATCCCTTCAAGTTACTCTGCAGACTATTTCCAACGTGGCAAGGATTATGCTGAAAAACTCCGGAGAGGTAAGGTTGCAATTGCTTCTTGCAACGAAGTTTGCAGAGTTGCTTGATAATAAAAATTCCTTTTGCGTGTACTACAAACCTAGATTAGACAACCTTTGAATAATTTGGAGAATGATTGCGTTCACAGTTGTCTTCACTGCCTAGTTCCACAATTTTTAACCTCGTTGAGAAAGGTGACAACTGTATATGTGCTGTTAGCCAGTTACAGATTCCAAAGGACTGCAAAAACGTGTGTTTTGTTCTTCTTACACAAGGACTCTAATCTCTATGATGTCTAGCGTGGATTCCTCATCATTTACATAATTTCTGTACACCAAAAAGTGAAAAAACAGTATTCAGTTCATCTTTACCTCTGAATTGCTTCTATTTTCAAAACACCTAGCGTTCCTATCCTTCTAGACTATCCACCATATGCAAGAAGGAGCGAGTTTAACAGGTTCTTCTGTCTTTACATTTTTCTCCCTGATTACACCAGCACCTCAAAAGATCAACTCTGAAGTTTGGCATAGTCCACCTGAGTCCAACCAACAACAACATATCAAGTGTAGTCCACCTGAGTCCAACCATGATAAGAAATAGTTGCCACAACTGTGTGGCAATTCCACAATGCAAAAAAAGATGGCTATTATTGTCTTACTCTGCATAGCATAAGTAGCACTGGGAACCCATCTGAATTCTTCCTTTCTTTTAAGTTTTCCGGGTTAAGCAAGTGCCTAGCCACCAACTACTCAAGACAAACTACTCTCAAAAGGAGCCGTGATTTTCCAGATCTGCTTCCAAGGCCAGTTGTTTGCCGCCTAACTGTTTCCTTAGGGTGAGAAATAAGCTGATTTCACTGTAAAAAACTTACGGTTGGGCCCCATTTCTAGTTCCATGATTTCTAGAGAAAATATTATTGAAATTGTGTGTCTACATAATTACACCGAGACCCTATTTATAGACACTATAGTACAATCCTTTTCCAAGTAGGATTTTGCATATACTATTCCTATTTCTCCTCATATTCTAACACTCCCCCTCAAGCTGGTGCATACAAATCATATGTTCCTAGCTTGTTACAAATGTAATTAATACGAGGACCGGTGAGGGACTTGGTGAAGATATCCGCAAGTTGATCACTTGACTTCACAAATTTTGTAACAATATCTCCTAAGAGTATCTTTTCTCTGACAAAGTGACGATCAATCTCTACGTGTTTAGTCCTCTCACGAAACACTGGATTTGATGCGATATGAACGGCTGCTTGATTATCACACACAAGTTCCATCTAACCGGTTTCTCCAAACTTTAATTCTCTCAGCAGTTTGATCCAAACTAGCTCACAAGTTGCTACAGTCATTGCTTGATATTCTACTTCTGCACTAGATCGAGCAACCACACTCTTGTTTCATACTTTTTCAAGACACCAAATTACCTCCTACTAAAACACAATATCTGGAGGTAGAACGCCTATCAGAGGATGATCCTGCCCAATCAGCATCTGTGTATCCAATGATATGCTCGTGACCTCGATCCTCAAAGAGTAGTCCTTTACCTGAAGCTGACTTTATATATCGCAGAATACGAACTGCATCCCAATGACTATCACACGGGGAAGTCATAAACTGACTTACAACACTCGTAGGAAAGGATATGTCAGGTCTAGTCACGGTGAGATAATTCAACTTTCCAACCAACCGCTATACCTTCAGGATCACTGAGTGGCTCCCCCTGTCCTGGTAGGAGTTTGGCATTTGGATCCATAGGAGTGTCAATGGGTCTACATCCCATCATTCCTATCTCCTCAAGAATGTCTAAAGCATACTTGCATTGAGAAATAACAATACCTAATTTGGACTGAGCAACCTCAATACCTAGAAAATATTTCAGTCTGCCGAGGTCTTTGGTCTAAAAGTGCTGAAAGAGATGTTGCTTCAATTTAGAGATACCATCTTCATCATTGCCGGTGATAACGATATCATCAACATAAACCACTAGATAAATACACAAATTTGGTTGAGAATGTCGATAAAACACTTGAGTGATCAGCTTCACTACGAATCATGCCAAACTGCTGAATTACTGTGTTGAATTTTCCAAACCAAGCTCGAGAAGACTGTTTCAGATCCCTCTGAGTAACAAAACCAAACCAGGTGGTTGCTCCATATAGACTTCTTCCTCAAGATCACCATGCAGAAAAGTATTCTTAATATCCAACTGATAAAGAGGCCAATGACAAACGACAACAATGGATAGGAAAAGACGGACAGATGCTATTTTAGTCACTAGAGAAAAAGTTTCACTATAATCAAGCCCAAATATTTGTGTGTATCCTTTGGCAACAAGGTGAGCCTTAAGCCGATCAACCTGACCGTCTGGACCAACTTTGACTGCATAAACCCAACGGCAACCAACAATAGATTTACCTGCAGGAAAGGAAACAAGCTCCCAAGTACTACTTGCATGTAAATAGATGACAAAGATGATACAAATGCAGAATGGGGTGATGATAAACGATGATAACTCAAGAAAGTATAGTGTGGGTTAGCATTACGAGTGGAACACATACCTTTTTGAAGCGCAACTGATTGGCTAGAAGAAGGCAAGTTCGCAGTAGGAGCAACGTCCGACGCATATGGTGGACGCGGACGACGATGATAAGTCAGAAGTGGTGGCACAATAGCTGGAGACGTAGAAGTAACCATTGATTCCTTAAAGGTTGGTTCGGGTAAGTCTAGAGATGTGGGTAAGACTAAGGATGGTGCGGGTAAGACTGGAGATACGGGTAAAATCTCAGGGATATTAGGATGATCAGAAGATATATAGTAAGGTCGAGATTCAAAAAAAGGTGACATCGGTGGACATAAAGTAGCGTCGAAGATCTGGTGAATAACAATGATACCCTTTTTGAACTCGAGAGTAACCAAAGAAGACATACTTGAGAGGGGCTAAGTTATGGACAAAACATGTGCTCCCAAAGACACGAGGGGGGATAGAGTAGAGATGTGAATGTGGAAACAATATAAAATAGGGAACCTTATTCTGAAGGGAAGATGATGGCATTCTATTAATTAGATAACAAGATGTGAGGACTACATCGCCCCAAAATTGCAGCGGAACGTGGGATTCAATGAGAAGAGTGCGAGCAGTCTCAAGAAGATGCCTATTTATTCTTTCTACTATACCATTCTGCTGAGGGGTGTACGGACAAGATGTCTGGTGAACGATTCCTTGATGAGTCATAAACTCCTGAAACTGAGAGGATAAGTATTCTAAGGCATTGTCACTACGAAAAGTACGAATAGAAACACCAAACTGAGCTTGTATTTCAGCACAAAAACTTTTGAATATAGTTTAGGGAATAAATTGGTGGGGGTGTATTCCTGTTATGATTCCGTATTCAATGTTCCGTGTTCCGTGTTCCGTGTTCCATGTTTATTACGAATATGTGTGCTTTCCTCCGCTGTATATTCCTGCATTCCTGCTTTACTCTGTTTTATATTCCTTATGGGTGCCGTATCTATGTTATGTCATCTGCTTCTGTGCTGTACTATGTGTTTGTGTGATATCTCGTGACTTGAGCCGGGGGTCTTTCGGAAACAGCCTTTCTACTTCATCAGAGGTAGAGGTATGGACTGCGTACATCTTACCCCCCCCCAGACCCCACTAAGTGGGAATACACTGGGTTTGTTGTTGTTGTTGTTGATCTTTCATTAAGAAAATCCAAGTACAACTTAAAAACTTATCAATGAAACTAACAAAATAACGAAAATCGGTGAACTGACTCTACTAGGACCCGAAACATCAGAATGTACTAATGAGAAAATAGACTTTGAATGACTCTCAATACTACGTTGGAAAGTAGCACGGGTGTGTTTCCCAAGTTGACATGACTCAATCTAATATGGATAAATTAGACAAACTAGGCACCATCTTTTGCAGCTTGGATAGACTCGGATGTCCCAAACGTTTGTGAATTAGGTTTGGAGGGTCTGTAACGGAGCATGCTGTGAAGGAATTTGAAAAGGTAAAATGGTAAAGGCCTTGTGATTCATGTCCTGCGCCAATCATCTGTCCCGTACTGCGGTCCTACATTAGAAAAGAGTCATCAAGAAAAGTTATGCTACAATTAAGGGCACGTGTCAAACGACTAACAGATGCAAGATTAAAAGGACAACCAGGGACATAAAGAACAGAGTCTAGAGTGACAGAAGATAGGGGTTTGGCTTGTCCAATTCCTTTTGGTTTTGTTCGGATCCCATTGACTAAAGTAATAGCAGGAAGAGATTCTGAATAAACAATATCAGACAAAAGTGATTCGTTACCAGAAATATGATCAGAAGCACCTGAGTCTACAACCCATGATCCAGGAGTACTAGACTGTGAAACATAAGCAAAAGGATTACCAGCAACAGAAGCATTAGGCTGGGCAACCGAGGCTACTTGTGGAGATGTCTGCTTATTTGCTCTATACTGGAGGAACTCCTCATATTCTGTTTGGGCAATATGAGCATTATTGGATGGTCGATTAGGCTGTGGAGATGTCTGCTTACTTGCTCGATTCCGAAGGAACTCATTATATTCCTTTACAACAGCAGTATCATAACTGGGTGGTGGACCATTCAAATTATGGCATATATCCTGAGTGTGTCCAACTTTATGACAATAATTACACTTCGATCGAAATTTTCTAGAACGACCTCCTCCTCGCCGATTTTCCATAGGCTGATGTGTTCGTTTTTCTATGGTTTGAGATGCAAGAATAGCAAAGTCAACAGTGGATGATGAAACTACTTTGTGACTGGGAGGCGCGGCAAAACGAAGCAGACGAGAGAATAACTCATCAATTGTAGGAACCGTAGGACTAGCTAAAGTCTGATCACGTACAGCATCATGGTCAGTAGAAAGTCCAGCAAGTGTAAGAACGAAAAACAACATCTGTCTGTGCTCTTGTTGTTTTTCTACATCCGCAGTGACGGGCATCAATGTATCAAATTCCTCCATGACTGCTTGTACTTGTCCTAAGTAAGTAGACATATCGGATTCCTCTTTCTTCAAGTTGGTCATTCGAGCTATCACATCATAAAAACAAGATGTCATTAGTGTATAAAGCACGAGCCTTTTCCCAAATTAAATAGCACATCTGGAATGGACGAAACAAACGCATCAACTTGGAATCAATAATTGCCATAAGAGACTACATAATTGAGCGCCAACTTTCTCCTATTGCTCTTTAGCTTTCGCATCTTCCGCGTTAGACTTTCCCTTTTCATCTACCACACTAGCCTTGTTCGTTAAGTGATCTTGGACACCTAGACCTTTGCACCACAACTCAATCGAGTAAGCCCAGGCTAAATAATTTGAACTTCCCATTAAAGGTTCGGAAGTGATCATAGGGCTTGAACTTCCAATTCTAGTATTTTTGGAGCCAAAAATATCATGCTCGAAAGACATCTTGGGAATTTAACTTGAAAACCCCAAGAAATAGTTGCCACTGGAAACAGAAGACAGTAACCAGAAATATTATGAAGTCGCCGGATTTTAGGTTCCGGCGATTAGAATCTGGAAAAGAATATATGGTCGGAGTAGGAATAGACCGGCGACCACAACAGAAGAAAGAAAAACTCAAAAATTTGATCGGAGACTGTCTCACGCGCCGGCGCGTGTAGTAGATCTCGTCGGGATTGTGGCGGCGCGTGGATGGTACTTTTCTGGTGGTTTTGGTTGGGTTTTAGTCGCCTGGACTTTCCGATCCTCTTGGTGGTGTTGCATTTTTCACACAACCCACAAAATTAAATTTGACGAAAAAAGTCACCGGAATTGAGTTATTATTACTATTTATTTATTTTTCTTATGTTTCTCACCAATGCTCTAATACCATGTGAGAGTTAATGGAGAAAATACTATTGAAATTGTGTGTCTACATAATTACACTGAGACCCTATTTATAGACACTATAATATAATCCTTTTTCAAGTAGGATTTTACATATACTATTCCTATTTCTACTCATATTCTAACAAGAACCACCACATGTCGTAACTAGGGGTGTTCATGGTTTGGTTATTAACCAAACCGAGCCGCAATCCAAACCAAACCGATTAAAAAAACTGATATTTGGTTAGGTTTGGTTTTGAATTTTAAAAAACCGATACTAATTTGGTTTGGTTTGATTTTACTCTAAAATAACCGACAAAATAATCAAACCGAACTGATATATATATATATATTATAATTATTTATGTATTATTCATAAATACAATATAAATATTTATTACATTTTATATTTTAATCGTGATTTAACTTTAGTCGTAACGCATTAAGTTATTTCTTCATCTAGTTGGTAGTACCTTATGAGATTCTAAGTGAATTTCACACTTTGAATGACAAATGATGCTAATTGTGAAAATAATATCTTGTTGTATGTTAAAATTTATAGCTGAGATTCATTTGACTATATACAGTCATTAATTTTAACTTTCTTTTTTAACCTTGTTGAGCTAGAAGTTTATGTGCTCACATTTTGGGGTGTTTATCATATCATTCTGTTAAATGTAGTTTTAAAATAATTTTTTAGAAGCATTCATATGGTGTTCTTCATAGCTTTGCTGAAGTATAACACTCGGTCAGAGGCGGAGCCAGGATTTCAAGTAAGGGGGTTCAATATTCAAAGAAAATTAAGTCGAAGGGGGTTCAACACCTACAATAACTACATAAAAAATAATTTTAATCATGTATAAATAGTATATTTTTCGGTCGAAGGGGGTTTGGACATACCCTCTAAATAGGGCCGGCTCCGCCTCTGCACTCAGTTGACATCTTAGTTTCAAAGTTGAGATACAACACTCGGTTAACTTCTCATATGTTAGATTGGATTTTTTTTTTTTTAATTTTCAACTTTTATCATTAGCTAAAGTTATAAACCGAAAAAACCGAACCAAACCAAACTAAATTGACAAGAACCAAACCGACGGTTATTGTTTTGTTTGGTTTGGTTTGGTTTTAGAAATTTAAAAATCGACTAAGTTGGTTTGGTTATGGTTTTGACCAATAACCGACCCATGAACACCCCTAGTCGTAACATAGGTTATCTCCTGTATACCGGAAATACCATCAATGTTCTCTGTGATTCCCATTTCTGTTGAAATTTACCTCATAGTACTAGAGTTGACCCATTTGACCTGAATGCCGCTGTTAGAACCGACAGATCTCATGCTTCTGGTAGAAGAGGACGTAGTTTTGTATGTCATTTTCCCTTCAACTTATGTCAGCCTCTCAAATCTTGATATCAATTCGCCAATAAATCCTTTAGAGTATCTGATCTTCGTACTATAAGCTGGTGTATTGGGTTTAAATTTCTCGTTTTAGCCTTAGAATTGCGTGCAACTTTATAAATGTTTTTTTTTTAGTCTCATTGTTTCCTTTATCACTAATGATGCAAAAATAATGATGCAAAATCTGTCATCAACAGAACATCCTGACTTGTACAAGCATAAGAGTAAAGATACTGGACATTCAGAATCCAAACCCAATGATTCAAATTCAGATGTAGGCGTTAAAAGGCAAGCTGCGACAGATCAGTTCATGCTTGAGCGCTTCCGTAAAAGAGATCGCCATCGGGTTATGCGTAGATAGTGCATGAACAAGGTTCTCCCACATGTTCCTCAGTGATAAGTACAGCTGTTCAGCTTCATTTGCTGTCCTATCTGTGAAGGCATAAGCTGTGTTGACATGGAAGTAGCTGTCATTCCAACTTTACCCACCCTCGTTTTACACATTGGTAAAGGATCTTTACCAGCCAATTTTATATGCAGATTGATTTCCCTACATCTAGAATATGACTCCTCTTTAGAGACTAAAATATTGACAGTTTACTGCTGTTCTCCATTTTTTCTAGTTCTTTATCTATTTCTCTTTCTTGTCTTTCATAATATTGCCTTTATGTTCCCAACGAAAAAAAAATGTGTGGCTAATTTTTTATTTCATAAGAATGTGAACTAGTCTAATTGGGACTGCTAGCCAATTTTTAAGTCCAATGGCCCACGGGTTGAGATTTGCCGTGGTTTGTTGGTATAACGTGCATTTGTATTGCGCTGCACGTGTTCATGAAATGTTAGTTTTAAAATGATTAAGAGATCACAAATTTGATTTAATGCAATTTGATTATCCCTGATATAGAAAAAGAGATTCTAATGATGATTGAGCAAGAATTCTCTAGTCAAGCTAAAATGTTATTGTAAAAGTTACTTAATTTGAGAAGTGTTGACCATTTTTGTGGTTCACAGCCAGGTTAATCTAGGATTATTTATCCACCTATCTAGATTAAATAGTTCTGTGAGGCTATGATTGTGTACAATTTATTATTATTTTAGATAATACCTTCAAGGTAAATTTAATCCGAAATTTTATATCGGAATTACCTACTTAATCCTCTTGACAAATTGCTGATGAGTTGCAGTACTACTTTTTTTTGCAGTACTACTTTTTTTTTTTCTTTTTGTTGTAGAAATAATGCTTACTAAATATCTTTTGCTTTTATTTTTTAACTAGTTTAGGTGCACGCGTCTTGCGCATGTACTTTACTTTAATGAGTTCAAACTTACATTCAATAGGATATTTGTTTAAATAATAAAAATGTAGAAAATAATTAAATTTACATATTTTTTGAGTATGTAAAGATGGAGAATTTATTTATTAAATTTAATTTTTATCAAAAATATTTTTAAAAGTTGATCGACATTCATTTACCATTTGTAAATTGCAACAAAATAATACAATGATAAATACATCAAAATAATACAAATAAATCTAATTTTTACACAAATATTTCTCAAAGTCATTCGACACTCATCTTATACCTGTAAATAATAATAAAATAATATGATAATAGAGGTATCAAAGTAATATAATTAAACCTAACCTTTACATAAAAAAAATTCTCAAAGCCGACCAACATTTATTTATCACCTGTAAATTACAACAAAATAATACGATAAAAGTGATATCAAAACAATACAATTAAACTTAAAATTTACGCACAAAAATCTCTCCAAGCCGATCGAGATTCATCTATGAACTATAAACTATCACAAAATAACAAACTAATAGAAGTATTATGATAATATAATTAAACCTAACCTTTACCTAAAAAAAAAATTCAAAGTCGATCCACATTCATCTAGCATCTGTAAATTAAAATAAAATAATAAGATAATAAAGATATCAAAACAATATAATTAAACCTAACTTTTACACAAGAAATTCTTCAAAGTCAATCGACATTCATCTACAATCTATAAACTATAAAAAAAAAAAATACAATAGTGATCACAAAACTTCGATTTTGATCCAACTAATTCTTGTCTGAGCAAAAATTTTGACCCTAAAGAATGATTTTAAATGAAAACAAAGAAGATATATATATACACACATGTTTAATTTTATTATGCTGATAAAAATAGTGAAGAAGTTGAGAATTAGAAAATCAAGCATCCACCATCTAGACATGTAATCGAATCAAGTTAGATGAGCATCAATCATATTCTCCCAATAGGCAAATCGGTTTGTTCTTTAGTTTAACGTACATTTCAATATTTATAGAAGTATTTCCTTAATAGAGTAATATTTTAGGAGTATTTTTCTAATTGAACAGTAGAAAGAAAAATATTAATTAATTCTCCTACCATATATTTTAGGAAGTCTACTATAAAGAAAAATATTAATTAATTCTCCTACCATATATTTTAGGAGTCCCACATATTTTAGGAAATCTAATTAATATAATAAAAAATAATTAAATAATAAATTAAAAATAGTGAAAAGACAGTTTTGTCTAAATAAGAGTCTTCTAATGAAGGGTAAAAAGTTCAAATCACTTTTTTAAGGGTCTTCATACTTTTAATATATTATAGATATAGATATAGATAGATTTAAAAAATGATCACACATATGAAATTTTAAACTCAACGGATGAAATTTTATGATAATATTAAAATTTAAAACTTTACGATAGTGATTATTTTTCATTACGAAGACAGAAAATGACTATATAAAATTTATGAGTATTTTTTAACTTTGTTACTATCTTGGTGACTCAAACCTAGAACTTGAGAGTTGGTAATGTAGTGTTTACTGTTTGCACAAATAGTACAAATTTTATGAGCTGAAATTTATATGAAAGGATTTTGATTGTGACGTGAAGTTGCTTTTGCGATCAAAAGTTAATACTAATGATGTCTTGACAATATTAATGTAATATCACACGACACACGTGGATGGTTTTTTACACGCAATTGGAAAGATAGTATAATAATAATAACAGCTATATAGAGGACACGTCATAGCACATTTTTATTTTACTATACTTTTCTTTTCTTTTCTGCATAGTAGATGTAACTATCAAAAAGATATAAGGGTAATTTAGACTTTGCATTGTTCTTTCTATTGTGCTATGTGTATTTTATTAAAGTCTTTAAAAAATGTCCACTTTCTTCCATTTAATTACAAAAAGCTACTTCCACTTAATTAGGTACCATGCCCCAAATATATGATGATTCCATTATTTCATTATAATGATTTAAATATTTAATATATTATAATTTATATTAATTAACTATAACTACATATTTGAAGCAAAAAAACTTTGTTTATTTAATTGGTTATCATGTTCAAAAATAATTTGTTTATATTTATTTTAATAAATTAAAAAAAAAATTATTATTTTTGTCTTATATAGAAATAGTAATATTTAAATTTAAAATTTTTATAATACAATAATAAAATTGATTTAATAAAATAAATTTCTAATGAATATTTTCTTAATATTTGTATTGAGTCAATATGTATCAAGTTAAAGGAAATTAGTAAAATATTTAAAATTATAAAATGTTAATTTTGTGAGGGTTAAACATAATATACTATTAAATAATGCATAATAATGTTATATTTTATACAAAATTTTCTGCTTGAATTTTTTTTTATATTTTAGTTTTTAAATTTGTTTATCTTATTTTTAAATTTTTTTACATATAATAAAAACTACATGATACGTACCATAAATCACAATAATTAATAACTTAAAATATTTAAAAGACATATAAAAAATTTATTGACTTTCATTATTTTAGCAGTACCACATAAATTGCAACAAAAGAAAAAGTACAGCAAATCACAATAATTAACAACTTAAAATATTTAAAAGATATATAAAAAATTTAGTTGACTCTCAAAATTGTATCAAAGCCACATATTTGGGACACAGGGAGTAAATATATTATTTAATAACTACGTAAAGATTATTACAAATCACAATAATTAACAAGTTAAAATACTTTTTAAAAATAGATAAAAGTTCTATTCAACTCTCAAAATTTTATTGGTGCAGCATAAATCATGACAGAATAAAAAATTATCTTAATTAATTGCAACTAAATATTTAAAGTAAATTAATTTTATTATTTTAATTGACTTTTTTTATAGAAAATTAATTTTTTTATTTATTTATTTTAGTAAATTTAAATTTTAAAAATATTTTTTTCTTATATAGGAATACTAATATTTAAACTTAACTTTAAATTTTTAAAGTACAAAATTAATAAATTTAATTTAATAAAATAAATATCTAATGAATATTTTCTTAAGATTTATGTTGGGTCAATATGTATCAAATAAAAAATAAATAAAGATAAATATATAATAAAATTTTATTATTGTGAGAGATAAACATAATGCACTATCCAATAATGTTTAACAATATCATATTTTGTATATGCAAAATATAGCATCCCATATTTAATTAATATACTACTCCGGTGAGTTATCGATAATTACTATTAAATATGATAAAATTATGTTAATTTTTATAGGAATAACATAATCAGTCACTCTTAATTAATTATTATGAGTCATCTAGGTATTAAGAAAATAAATAATATTTAATAAAAAATAAAATAGACATAAAATGCAAAATTAACTTTTGATGTTTTAAATTAAATTGTCATATTTCAAACGATGATTTTACTATATCACCCCTTATTATAAGTCAAGTATGTATTAGAAAATTAAGAATAACAGAATGATATGTCAACATAAAAAATTTGATTGACTATCAAAATTATATTAGTGTCATATAAATTGGGACGGGACAGAGGAAGATATAAAGCAACATATATTAGTTGAAAATGAAATAAAAAGTACTGTAAATAACAATAATTAACAAAAATATTTACAAAATTGACTGATTACCAAAATTTTATCTGCGCCTATCTTATTGAAAAATTATGTAAAAAATATTACAAATCAGATAATTAACAATTTTAAAATTTTTAAAACCTAAAATATTTGGCTGACTCTCGAAATTATATCATTATCACGTAAATTAAAATAGAAGAAAACTATTATAAATCACAGGCTGCTTGCACTGTGATTTTATTATAACACCCTTAATTAATTATTATAAATTATTTTTATATTAAAAAATTAATAATATTTAATTAAAAAATAAATAGACAATTATGACATATCTGCTTCAACTACTTCAATCATGATTTTATTGTAGCACCCCTAATTAATTATTATAAATCATTTATGTATTAAAAAATAATAATATTGAATTTGTGATTTTACTATATCACCCATAATTAATTATTATAAGTTATTTATGTATTAAAAATGAATAATATTTAATTAAAAAAATATAAAATAAACATTTATGACATGTCTGATTCAACTGCTTCAATCCTGATTTTATTATATCAGTCCTAATTAATTATTATAAATTATTTATATGTTAAAAAATTAATAATATTAAATTAAAAGAAGAAGCAAAATAGACGTTTATGACATGTCTTCTTCAGCTTCAATCATAGTTTTACTAAATATCATCCCTAATTAATTATTATAAGTCATTTAAGTATTAAAAAATTAATAATATTTAATAAAAAAATAAAATAGATATAAAAATGATAAATTAACTCTTGATGTTTTAAATTAACTTGACGTCTTATATGAGGTCCACTTAAATTTTTTTCACAAGTATTTTTTATAATAATTCTGCTATGTCACTTCTAATTAGTTGTTGTAAGTCATCGAAGATATTTATGCTTCGCTGCTTCAATCGTGATTTTTTTACTATATCACCCCTAATTAATTATTATGGTCATTTAAGCATTGTGCCACTTAAATTGAAATAGAAAAAATATTATAAATCACAATGATTAAAAATTTAAATTATTTAAAGAATATAATTGGCGATCGTCGACACAAAACTCTGGACAAGAAGAGTAGCATATATTATTCAATGGTTACATAAAAAGTATTATAAATTACAATAGTTAACAACTTAAAATATCTAAAAATAATTTAATCTGGTATATATTTTAAAAAAATACATAAAAAAATACTAGAAATCACAATAATTAACAACTTAAAAAATTTAAAAGATATAAAATATTTGGTCGACTCTCAAAATTATATTAGTGTCACTTAAATTGGGAAAGAAGAAAAGTATAATCAATCACAATAATTAAAAACTAAAATTATTTTTAAAATATAATTGACTATCAATGCCACAAAAATTTGAACAAGAAAAGTAACGTATACTAATTTGAAAACTACATAAAAAATATTATAAATTACAATAGTTAACAACTTAAATTATCTAAATACATATTAAAATAACATATGTTGAACTCATGCTAGATTCTGGATGAATCCTAGAAATCATATGCAGTCCTTTTATTAAAAAAAATTATTTAAATATATCAAGATTGAAAAGACAAATAAATATCTTAATATTGGGCCCGTACTGACACGGGTCATGCTCCTCTAGTACTATATTAGAAGTGATGGTTATGACATGGCAGTTTAAAGGCATTAGTGGAAAACTTAAGGGTGTAATAGGCTTTAAAGCTTAGTGTAGAATTCGCTTGCTGATAGGAATTGTCCTCAACAACAACAACAACAACAAACCCAGTGAATTCCCACCAAGTGGGGTCTGGGGAGGGTAAAATGTACGCAGTCCATATCGCTACTTCCGAAAAAATAGAGAGGCTATTTCTGATAGACCCCCGGCTCAAGATCAAGAATAGTTAACACGGTCATAGTAATACCTGAAGCAGAATGGATGACATAACCGAGATACGAAATGAGAAATAATACAAATAGAGCTAAGAGAGCCATGAAAATAAGAGCAATACGAAAGTAAAAAACAGTAAATAAGAAATAATAAAAGGCCACCCCCTCGTAGTAGCATACACTAACGACTCCTACCAGTTAGTACAGTCGTAAGCTTACTAAGCCGGCTACATCAGAGCTCCCTAACTACTAGCTATAACCCACACACGCATTAACCTTCTACCCTAATCCGCGACCTCCACACCTTCTTACCTAGAGTCATGTCCTTAGAAAGTTGTAACAACCCCATGTTTTGCCTAATCAATTCTCTCCAGTATTTCTTTGGCCTACCTCTACTCCTCCTGAAATCATCCAAAGCAAGCCTCTCACACCTAAATGCCTCCAGGAATTGTCCTCAATGCCTTACTTTTTGAATCTTTGTAATACTTCTAAAGAAATGCCTATCTTTTTCCATTTAATTACAGTCATGACCTTAATAAAAAATCCTTACTTTTTCATGTAATTACAATAATACCTCAAGTGTTATTGTATATGGTGGGCCCATACTTATTAAAATGTATAATTAAATTCTAATTTATAGAATATTTCATTTATTTTTAAATTTAACTTCACTTGAAGGTGAATAGTTTTCTCTCGAAGGTGAATAGTTTTTCCACTAATTTTTGCATTTAATTTTTTTATACGTGGAAAAACTATTCAACTTCGAGAGAAATAATAAGTTATGTAAGTATTAAAAAATAAATAATATTTCATGCATTAAAAAATAAATAATATTTCATACTTTATCACCTCTAATTAATTATTATAAGTCATTTATGTATTGAAAAATTAATAATTATAATGTTCCCACAATATTTTTCATTTTAATGTGAGGGTATATTTACTACTATTTATATTCAATTTTTCACTCTCTTTTTTTCTTTTTATTTGTCATAAGTTCCTTTTTGATAGTCAAATAATATGAATTGTGACCAGCATTTTAAGATATATCTTTCATCATATTGAAATGAGAAAATTTTCAACTTTCGGGGGTTCGATCCCCGCCTCTGGTGAATGAAGAAAACTCTATGGCCAGTTCCCTACCGCTTAGTGGGCTGACAGAGGAACGGAGGATTAGTCTCACGACTGCCGGCTGTGGGGATACCTTGGGAAACCAAAAAAAAAAAAGAAAAATTACAACTTTAAGGACTTTTTGCATAGCTTTTGAATATTCAAATTTTAATTAAAAAATTAATTAAATTAAATTTAATTAACTTTAAAAATTAGTCAAATTAATTCTTGAAAACAAAACACAAAATATGATAATTTATATTAATTAATCATAATTAAATATTAAAATCAAATAAATATTTATTTTTATTTATCTTTTATGCTAAAAATGTGATTTTCCTTCTTACTTATTTATTTTAGCAAATCATTTTATTTTATATTTATTTATTTTACTTTTCTTTTTTAATCTATTATATATTTGAGAATTTCATAAAAATATTATAAATTATAATACTTAGCAATCAATACCACACAAATTGGATAGAAGGTGTAATATCTATTATTTTAAAATTATGTAAAAGCATTATAAATCATAATAATTAATCTAAAAATATTTCACATTGGGCCCATGCTAACACGGGCTATATCCCTCTTAGTCTATATAATAGAAGAGAACGTTTAGTCTATATAATAGAAGAGAACATTTCGACATTCCTGCTTCAGCAGGCTACTTGCTCCATGATTTTACTATATCACCCTTAATTAATTATTATAAATTATTTATATATTAAAAAATTAATAATATTTAATTAAAAAAGTAAAATAGATATTTATGACATGTCTGCTTCAGCTGCTTCAATCATGATTTTACTCTATCACTCCTAATTAATTATTATAAGTCATTTACATATTAAAAAATTAATAATATTAAATCCATAATTTTACTATATTGCCCTTAATTAATTATTATAAGTCAATTATGTACTAAAAATTAATAATATTTAATTAAAAAAAGGTCAGAGTGAGTTCTAGAGAGATGAATGACAGACGCCTCAGGATAAAGGTGAATCCAAAGGTCATTGGCAAGGCATCTATCCAGCCTTTCAAGGATTAGACCTTGTCTATTTCTATATCTCATGTTAGACCAAGTATATTTGCTACCCCTGAAGCCTAGATCAATAAGGTTACAGTAATTAATGCAGTTCATAAAGAGGTTGGTTCTATTCTGATTAATCCTAGAACCTTCAAATTTCTCAGAGGCCCCCTCTACTAGCCAGCTCTTTCCCTCAAGGAAGATGTAATTGTCAGAGAAAGAAGCAAGCTGATTTCAGAGGTCTACCCTAGAGTGGAAGTCAGTACTAGCATAAATAATACTAACTGACCAAGAAGAAGAAAGGGAACTAACCTTGACCTTAGCATTAATGTTTGGGTGGAGATGGAGACAGAGGTGATGGAGATGAAATCCTCCCCCAACATAATGACCAGTCCCCCTGAATTTCCATTTGCCTTAGATTGGATATGGTTATGTAAGCCAAGCTCCTCACACAAGTCTTGGTGGTTAGTCATCTTAGTTTTCAGAAGAGCTAGTATGCATGGTTGATGTATATTAACCATGGCTTTGCAGTGCTTCCTGAATTCAGCATTCTTAGCCCCCCTAGCATTCCACACAATGCATATCATCATCTTTAAGTGAGGGGGTGTGAGGGTTTTGCTGTAGTCACCTTTTCCTTCCCCTTTGGGTTGGAGATGGATGCCAGAGTGGAAGCCTTTTTTTTCCTACTTAGAGGAGCTAGCAAGACCTTGGGAGTTTCTTCTTACATAGGGTTTTTTGGACTTAGTCTTAAACCTAGACCTACTAACCCTAACGGAATCAATATGATCACTACCACCTGAATGGGCTCTGTGAACTCTAACTCTAGAGGCTCTACCAGGTTGAGAATCTCTGTTCTTGAAACCCTGAGTTGAGATAGGAATTCCGCCATGTCCCTGTTGCTTGGTCTTAGAGCTTTTATAGCATTCAACCTCTCCACCCTCTCCAGAGTGAGTTGCGGAGAGGTTGTGATCAAGGGTAGAGGTTGAGCCTGGCTTGCTGAAGTTTGGTGCTCCCCAGTAGGAGGTGCAAAAGCTGGGCCCAGAAACATCAAATTTGGGTTGTGTGGTGGAAAGAATGGAAGGCTCAGACTGAGCTTATTGATGATGTTGGCCAGTGACTCCGTAGTCAGTTTCTCCTAGAATGGTGAGTCGATTACTTGGAACAAGGTGGCTATCCAAACATTGGACCCGTACGTCTATAGGCCCTGGTTCAAGCTCACCATGTCCATCTGAGCAAGGTACTGGGGATCCTGAATGAGAATAATAATTTGTCTCCGCTCTCATTCGAGATGTAGGAAACAGTTTGGTTGGATAAATAAATCTCTAACCAAGAAATTGGTTGATGATTCGGGGATAGAGGTGTTGTGGTGAATATTATTTGGTTAGAGTTGGGGGAGTCTATGGTTGCCTTCTAGTGAAAGCTCAGTCATATTTTTCTCCAGATATATAGAGTGAGTAGAGTTGAGATAGGACAGCTAAGAGGTTTTTCCATGGGAAACACCACCAGTATTAAATGCAATGTCCACGTCCTGGACATTCCCAATCACATCACTGCAAGAAGAGGAAGAGTTTCCCGCAGTCATTGGTGTAGGCTTATCATTGCCTAAGTCCAGGTGGCTTTGGGCGGTCCCACAACGGGAGGCTTCTTTTCTTTTGATTCCCAATTTCCCATAAGGGGAAGTAATTTTAGAAGAAAAGGGATTTGGAGAAGTGGAGTCAGGTAGCTTAGGGCCCAATTGGGTCTTAGCATAAGGCTTAGGAGAGATAGTGGTATTAGGCCTCTAGGTTAATAGTGTTATTGTTTGGCCCTCTACAGCAGACGATAGTTGTACCTGTTTATTATTTGTCCCAGTATTCAATCTGCTAGGGGCACTGTCGTTCTTAGGCATGGACTTGGAGGACTCACCTTGGGCCGGTCCAGTGGGTGAGAGTCCAGGTGAATGAGGAGAGGGGGCTTTTCCAGTGCCGCCTATAGCATTCTAGGGTTAAGGAACTTACCTGACACCACATCAAAGGTCTTAACCTTCACGATGGGTGTTCCTTTAGAGATTGGTTGATAATTTTTTTGGCACCGATTTTTTCTTTTTGGTGAAGTAAACCGTTTGCCAGTCTGGTGTGTAATTCTCCATCGTCTTCTTCTCCTCCAAAGTTGATTCCATGGTCTATGACCCTGCTGCTTCAATTTTGTTGTTGGATTGATTTGTTCTTAGTGGGTATAAGCAAATGACCGTCGTATGGCCTATACGGCCACAGGTCTTACAAAGAAATCCCTCTCCCTCGTAGAAGAGAGGTTGCGTATGGTGGTTAATGGAGATAGAGGCTGCTACTAGTGTGTCCAAAGAAATTTGGACACAGATCCTAGCGTATCTTCCCCTTAGAGCAGCAGAGGTGCAAGCATCTACTTTCAACAAATGCCCTATTTTCCTGTCGATACTTTAAGGATAGATGTGTCAGATAGTTCAGTAGGCAATTGAGAGAGCCTAGCCTATATAGCGGTTGATTCTACCTTTGAATCGCTGGGTATAAAATTGGGTTCCCACTTCCTAATTGAGATGAAGCTTCCGGCAACGAACCACGGTCCTCTATGGAGAATTGAGGACTGACTTTCCGGCTTGGATAGTTTCACAGTAAAAAAGCCCAATCCCAGATCTATGAGGCACAGTGATTCTGAGAGTTTCCACAGATCCTCCAATTTTCTTTTAAGATATTGGTGGTTGAACTTCAATTTGAATGGTTTTATAATGATGGAGTGTATCCACGGTGCGTATAGTCTGTGCTTGTTTTCTTCCACTAGGAGGATTTCGTTCTCAGCAGTTTCTAGATCTTTATTCTCGACGGACATTCGAGTTTCTGAGTGCGAATTGGGGGTTGAGATTTTCCCCACCGCTATGTCTCTATAGGAGGGGATGGCCTCGTCTATGAGAATTTCATTAGGGGTATCTAATATTGGGGGATTTGAAAGTAGGGGTGGTGTCAAAGTTGTATTCATGGCATGGTCTGTGCCGATGGAGTGGGAAGGGGATAGAGAGAGGATGGTCTTTCTCTCTCCCATGTAGACCTTATTACTTATTAGTACTACACTAAGTCAGTGGGGAAGGATCTTTGATGTGATATTGAGTTCTTTTTGCAGCTAATAGTGGTCAAGTGAGATGGTTATTGATGTTGATGTTGATGTTGATTGTGATATTGAAGTTCCTTGTGTAAAAGTATTATAATGTTAGGAAAATAGGTTAACATATGCTGAATTTCTAGAAATCATCCATTTTAACACACATAAAATATAAAGCATCAAAGAATTAAAAGACAGAAATTAATAACTGGACGTAATTTATTGAATTCATATAAAAAAGGAATATAAAAAATGAACTAACTTAAATTACACGCACTATATTTGAGTCATTTGATGTTTTAGTCCAAATTAGTGGATAGATACTTTGTTACATTTGATAGTTGATTTTTTTTATTTTTAATTAGTATGCTTATTAAAAAAAATCAAGTAATTAATATTTTTGAACGCTTATTACTACTGTATAGAAAGACGAGCAATGGAACGATCAATGGCAAAACTGAAATTAAGTTCAATCAATAAGATTAAAGTGATAAATTGACATACAAAATATCTTTGGGGACAACTCTGGAAGCATCTTACTTCATCACTCTCATTCCAAAAAATCTCTTTCACATCTCCAACAATATTCATTGGTATTCATTAGCTTTTTTCTTCATCATTTCAAGACGCTCTTTTTCATTTTCTCGATTGGATGATGACAAAGGATAAAAATGTCATTGCAATAATTTTGTAGTTTAACTACATCATCCAACTTCAAGCAGTTGTACAACATGCAAATATTATATTAAAATTTTGAAAAGTCATTCAAGTTATATTAAATTCTAATGGACACGGAAAAATCACATATTAGAACAACAAAAATATCATGTATACGTGTAAAAATGTGAACTCAATTTTTATCTTCAAATGGTCATCAATTATCACTCTTATCAGAGAAGCTTTTTTTTGAAATAGATAATATTCAATGCTATATATATTTTTTCTTATTTTAAATTAATCTGAGATTTAATCTAATTATCTTTTGCAATTGCTCCACTTTAATTCATAACATAACTAATGTGAGTATAAACTATTTATTATTTTAGAAGTTAAACAAATTAATTATTTTTTAACTTAGTTTTCCTTTAATATAATAAAAGTTGAATGAAAGTAGTGTGATAAAACAAATAGTATATGTTAAATTGAAATAAAATAATTTATTGAATTATCATTTTTAATATTTAATAGAGCATAAAAATAACAAGACAAATAAATGAATCAGGAATGCTTGAAATTTAAAGTAAACTAAGTAGGAGTTTGATCATAAATATTATTCACAGTATTTCATAAAATATTTTTACTTTATTTTGGATTATTTGTTTGGCCATAAATATTTCGAATTAATTTTTCACTAATTTTAGTTTTTTGAAAAACACCTCTAAACACCTCAAGAGGTGTTCCACTATTTTTTAATTCACTTTTTGTATTTTTTAATTAGTTTATTTTTTAGAATAATTTTTTTTATTTTCATAAAACTTCAATTTTTTTTAAATTTATTTTCAGCTTTTGTATTTTTTTTAACTTCAAAAATTACTCATTTCCAAAATATTTTGATCAAATGGATCCTAAGAGTAGTCCCTAAATTCAAAAATTGTAGTTGTTTATCTAAATAGAGAATCAAGTCTGTATTTTATTTCATTTTAAACATTAGAAAATACTTTAAACAGTTGAATTAATGTAAGTTTGATTTAACTTTGAGTTGCCGAATCAAATTTGATAAAAGGTATAAAGTATTCTTGAGCAATTAATATATGTCGAATTATTGATAATAGAATATCTTTAGATTATCAATGTGGATAGTGGTGCAGTGTTGGGATTGCTCCACCCTTAATCAGAGGTTTCAAATTTGAACGTTGAAAATGAAGAAAAATCTTTTGGGAGCACCACCCTTTGCAGTGCGTGATCCGAATTAGTCGGGATTTTAATGCAAGTACTAGACATAGTGAAAAATAAAAAAAAATATCTTTATATTTTAAAATTGATCAAATCAAAATTTAATCAACCATAGTAAATTATTTTTCTTATTTCTTTATTTTTTTAATTTTAAGATAATTAATACTTAAAATTCTGTTAGAAATAGTTTTTCTACCTCTGAGAGTGGAGGTAAGGTTTATGTATATTCTACTATTCTCAAACCTATTTTGTGAAATTATATATTGGATATGTTATTGTATCAATTAAAACTTAATATTATTTTAATAATTGATAATTTTGTACAAGTAACAATTCATGTGCAAAGAATAATGAAGAAAGAAGTATTAGAACCATGTTTTTAATAGATCTTTCAAAGGAAATAAAGGAGTTAGGAATACTGTAGCAAATTTATTAAATACACGATATGGTTTTTGACTTTCTTGAATAAAGTATATTTCACGTATAATTCAGTTCAATCAAATAAATTAAATTATTTTTTAAATCGTAATAAATTTATGTCATTATGCGATATTGAAAAGCAAATTAAATTTTAGATCCTTAGTGCTTTAGAACAGTAAGAAATGAATGTTTTCATATTAGATACCAACAATACTTGAAAATATTTGTGAATTAGGTAACTTTGTATATAGTATTTTATTTATGCTAAAATTTTAGTTGCTACTAATGTTTTAAAGGAAGTTTTGAGGCTCACCCTAGGGCAGGGCACTGGCAAAACGCCTCGAGGCATAGGAGTAAGGCTTTACTCCTATGAGGCTTATGCCTTAAGCGCTCGACTGTACGCCGTAAACACGCTTAACACCCAACGCCCAGGACTCACCTAGCAGATCTTAGACAAATTATGAGTCAAGTTTCTTAATTAACACTGTTGACTCTTATAATTCTATATTAAATAAATGACATTGCATAGTTTTTTTTCGACTATATGAATAAGAATTTTGTGAATAACTTAATAATGAGTCATTACATTACTTATTTACCATTTGAAAGTACCATAAGGATGAATATCATTTAACATTATTTTAAAAAATATTTAATTAGTTGAATTCTACATCTTCACTTATAATTGATCTTCATATTATTTTCATACATCTCAAATTATCATATTTTATTATTTGCCACATGTCTCAAAATAATCGCTATGTGAAATGATAACTATCACAAAATATTGAATCCTCATTCTAATTTAGGTAGTTATCCACTTTTAATCGAATAGTAAGTAAATTATTATATTTTATTATCTCAATATTACCATGGGGGTACTAGTAAAGTTTATTGTTTAATTTCTTTTAGGATATAAATTGCAAGTACAGTAGTAATATATTTTACAAAAATGTAATTTTTTTATCATTTGAAAGTGCAAATGTTAGAATTGAATTGCTTATCACAACAGCTTATAACATTACTTTATTTATATGCATAAAATTAGATTAGAAGATTTATTTTCTATAATTTTGTTTAGTCATATTTTTAGTTGTTTACAGTTTTTGCTTTGTGACATTATTTTACTATATTATAAATTAAAAATTGAAAGATTTATGGGGCTTACGCCTCATTTCTTTGAGGCTTATGCCTCGCCCTGTGCTAACTAAAACGTCTCGCTTCACGTCTCTGCCTTTTATACCACTGGTTGGTATCAATAGAATGTTGGTCAAAATGCAATATCATATTTTTGAGAATAATTTTTAAATTTTTGTTTAATAGGCAAAATAGTAGCAAAAACTTGAAACTTTTTTGTGTATACTTAATAAATTTAACGTTTGTAATAAGTTATATTGGGTCCGTTTACAGACCTTAAAATTATCTAGTATGTAAATAAAGCTGAAAGACTATTTGCTTTAAAAATGAAAATCTTGAGGTTTGATCGATGGAATCCAAAAATATTATGGAAACATAATGAAGAAGTATAATCTCCTAAGGCAGTTAAAAATTTAACTTATTAAACTTTAGACACACTTAAAAAAAATTATGACAAAAAATTTAATTGAATTTTTCTCGATATAATTGAATGATGAGTAATTACTAATTGACAACACCACTATGAATATAGGTACTCAAACTATTTGAAATTTTCTAAATAAGATTTCTCTTATTTCAAATACGCCTATGAAGTAATAGATTATAGATTAGATGAAAGCATCTTTATAAGGACATCTCACAGAAACATAATTCGCATAGACAATTAAAAAAACTGAATTATATTTGTGAGTAATTAATAATTAATTTATAGACTACTCAAAAAAAAAAAAAAAGACACAACATATAGATGTTATCTTAAGTTTTTAATCATGATCCAAGAAAATGTAGAAACAATAAGATTAAATTCATTAAGAATGTTGAAATAGAAAAAATTATATAATTTTATACATGTCTAATTCTTATTGGATCACATAGTTATATTCATCTAAGATACATTAGAAGTGTATTTTTAATTTAGGAGGATAAGTTATATTAATTACGGAAGGTGAGATTTATCTTTGACTTGGACATTACTTTATTATTAAAGATTTAAGTATATTAATAATAAATATGATATTTTTTCTCTCATAGAGGAAGTTAAGCAGCTCAAGCAGACACGAGGTCGACATATCAGCTTGTGTTGTCTGCTTCAACTGTTTCAGTTATAATTTTGATGTATCATTCTTAATTAATTATTATAAATCATTTACGTAGTAGAAATTAAAAATATTTAATAAAAATAAGTAAAATAGATATTTCTGACATGTTTGTTTCAACTGCTTCAATCGTAATTTCACTATATCACCCCTAATTAATTATTATAAGTCATTTAAGTATAAAAAAATAATAATATTTAATAGAAAAGTTAAAATAACCATAAAATGATAAATTAACTCTTGATGTTTTAAATTAACTTAACGTCTTATATGATGCCCATTTAAAAAAAAATCACAAGTATTTTTTATAGTAATTTTGTTATATTACTTCTAATTAGTTAATTATAAGTCATTTAAGATATGTTTGTTTCATTGGTTCCATCGTGATATAGTAAGTCAACATGCTGAAGCAGACACGAGGTTGACATGTCTGTTTATGCTGCCTGCTTCAGCTGTTTTCAACCGTGATTTTACCGTATCACTCCTAGTTAATTAATATCAGTCATTTACATATTATAAAATTAATAATAATTTAATAAAAAGATAAAATAGACATTTGTGACATGTTTGTTGCGGTTGTTTCAACCATAATTTTATTATATCACCCTTAATCAATTATTATAAGTCATCTAAGTATTAAAAATTAATAATAGTTAATAAAAAATAAAATAGACATAAAATGATAAATTAACTTTTGATCTTTTAAATTAACTTGACGTCTTATATAAGATCCACTTAATTTTTTTCACAAGTATTTTTTATAGTAATTTCGTTATATGTCTTCTAATTAGTTATTATAAGTTGTTTAAGACATGTCTATTTCGCTGCTTTCATCATGATTTTACTATATCACCTCTAATTTATTATTATGGCCATCCAAGTATTAAAATAATAATAATATTTCATAAAATGGTTAAATAAGCATAAAATAATATGTCGACGTAAAAAATTTGATTGAATATAAAAATTATATTAGTGCCGCATAAATTGATATGTAATAGAAAGTCGTAAAGTAGCATATATTATTTGAAAATGAGATAAAAAGGATTGCAAATCACAATAATTAATAACTTAATATAAATATATAAAAAATCAATTGGCAGTCGAAATTTTATTACATAAACTAGGACAGAGAGAGTATTCATATGTTATTGAAAAATTAGGTAAAAAATATTATAAATCACATAATTCATAGCTTAAAAATTTTAAAAGATATAAAATATTTGGCTGACTCTCAAAATTATATCAGTCACTTAAACTAAAATAAAAGAAAAAATATTATAAATTATAATAATTAAAAAATTAGATTATTTTATTGAATATTAATTATTTAAATTCTATTTATGTCACATAAATTAAAATTAAAAAATAATATATATTGCACTCGTGTCAATATCTAGTTCCAAAAAGAATTGCACTAGTTTTTTGTCATATTTTTTGTGGAAATTCCTTTTGGAAAAATAAAAACTGCAGTAGTTTTATCTTTTGGCAAAATAAAACTGCCACCCTCCTTAAACAGTTAAGCGTGTGTTGTCTAATTAATTTGCAACTAACATTAATAACACCACCCCCCCCCCCCCGCCCGCCCCTCTCCCACTTTCTCGGTTTCAACACACACACTCAACCGCCGTCGCCCCCTCACGCGCTCTCTCTCACTATAATTTATTATTATAAAGTAATAAAATACTTTTTATTCATTGCACTTTGCATAGATTTTCTCTCCTTCATGGGTGCCACCTTAAGCTTTTCTTGTTTTTCTCTACTACTAGATATGCACAGCCCGTGCTAGAATTTAAATTTTTAATCATTAAAATAATTTAAAATTTTAATTATTGTAATTTATAATACTTTATTTTTTATTTTAATTTAAGTAATAATAATATAATTTTGAAAGCCAGCCAAGTATTTTATATTTTTAAATTTTAAATTATTAATTATATGATTTATAATATTTTTTACATAATTTTTCAATAAGATATAAATACCCTCTTCGTCCCAATTTATGCGGCACAAATAAAAGTTTGGCAATCAGTCAATTTTTTTAAATATTTTTGTTAATTATTGTTATTTACAGTACTTTTTATTTCATTTTTAAACAATATGTGTTGCTTTATATCTTCCTTTGTCCCGTCCCGATTTATATGATACTAAAATAATTTTGATAGTCAATCAAATTTTTTACGTTAACATATCATTTTATTATTCTTAATTTTTTAATACATAAATGACTTATAATAAGGAGTGGTATAATAAAATCATCGTTTGAAGAACGACAATTTAATTTAAAACATCATGAGATAATTTAACATTTTATGTCTATTTTATCTTATTATTAAATATTATTAATATTCTTAATACTTAGACGACTTATAATAATTAATTAGAAGCGATTGATTATGTTACTTTTATAAAAATTAACATAATTTTATCATATCCAATAGTAATCATCAATAACTCATCGGAGTAGTATATTAATTAAATACGGGATGTTATATTTTACATATACAAAATATGATATTATTAAACATTAATGGATGGTGCATTATGTTTATCTCTCACAGTAATAAGATTTTATTATATATATTTCTTTATTTCCTTTTTACTTCATTCATATTGACCTAACACAAAACTTAAGAAAATATTCATTAGAAATTTATTTTACTAAATTAAATTTATTAATGTTGTATTTTAAAAATTTAAAGTTAAGGTTAAATATTAGTATTTCTATATAAGGAAAAAAATAAATTTAAATTTACTAAAATAAATGAGTAAAAAAAATTAATTTTGAAAATAAAAGTCAATTAAAATAATAAAATTTATTTACTTTAAATATTTAGTAGCAATTAATTAAGATAAAATTATTATATTATTAAATTACATAAATTTAAGATGCTATATTTTGCATATACAAAATATGATATTATTAAACATTGTTGGATAGTGCATTATGTTTATCTGTCACAATAATAAAATTTTATTATATATTTTTCTTTATTTCTGTTTTACTTAATACATATTGACCCAACACAAATCTTAAGAAAATATTCATTAGGAATTTATTTTATTAAATTAAATTTATTAACTTTGTACTTTAAAAATTTAAAGTTAAGTTTAAATATTAGTATTTCTATATAAGAAACAAATAATTCTAAAATTTAAATTTACTAAAATAAACAAGTAAAACAATTAATTTTGAATATAAAAGTCAATTAAAATAATAAAATTGATTTACTTTAAATATTAATTAGGATAAATTTATTATATAATTAAATTACTTAAATTTAAATTAAATCTATGCAAAATTGGAACGTACTGTGGGACCCACCCATCATATATATAAGCATAATTAAATATAGCTTAGAGGGCAAACTTGTAAATAAATAAAATAAGGTAGACTTTTTTAAGGGCATGGTCTGTAATTAAATAAAAGATTGTGAGCATTTTTTAAAGTTATTAATAAGATGCAATTAACATAGCACGAAAGAAAAATTCTTTAAGCAGATTTTTCACGTAAAAAGACTAAAATGCTCTAACTTTTTATTAATTAAAAATAATTATTTCAATTTACTTGTTCAAATTTTGAAATTAAGAAAATTTTGTTATATTTTCTCCTTGTCTATCCTTAGTATTTAATAATTATATAAAATATCAGTAGTCAAATTTAGAGTTTCTAAGTGCATTTAATAAAGTTAATTTAGTAAAATATACTCCTAATTAATGTTCTCTTAAGGGTGTATCAAGTCAATATGATCTTAAAAATTATTTATTAAAAAATTATTTTACTAATATGTTTTGAAAATCTAAATTTGATATAGTAACTTAATCACAAGATTAATATTAGAAGAAAATAATATTTTTTTTCTTAATTTTCTCAAATAAATAAGTAAAAAGAAAATTATATTTTCAATATATGAGACAATTTAACAATAAATATATGACATTTATTAATTTTAAAATTCAATGACATTTATTACTTTTGAAAAGGTTGTATACAAATTAACAATAAATATATGACATTTATTACTTTTGAAATTCAATTATGGCTAATTAATATAAATTATATTTTCAATATAAGATATAAACTAACAATAAACATATGACATTTATTACTTTAAAATTCAATTATGATTAATTAATATTATGATTTGTTTTAAATTACTTAATTATAATAAATTTAGAAAGTTATTTAAACATGTACAAAAAGTTGTTATGCAAATTAACAATAAAGATATAGCATTTATTACTTTTAAAATTTAACTATGATTAACTAATATAAATTATGATTTGTTTCAAATTACCTAATTATATTAAATTTACAGAAGTTATTTAAACATGCATAAATAGTTCGAACAAAAAAATAAATAATTTTTTTAATTCCCTAAAAGAAAGTATAAAAAGTTGGAACGAAAAATAAAATTAATTTTTTATCCCATAAAAGAAAACATAAATGAGTATTTGTACCATTTCCATAAAAAGAGAATATGCATTTAAAAAGGAGTTGTTGTTTTGTTTTTTAAATAAGGATTTGTGCTTAGGATCATGGGTCCACCATGTGGAAGATGACATCACTTGAAGGGGACATAATTGGTATTTAGAGAAAGTTGATTGATTCTTTTGTCATTAGATATTTATATTCATATTTATTTAAGTTATAGCACAATCCAACAATACACAAGTTTTTTTTGAATTGACAATAATACCCTTAGAATAATTTCTTTTTACACAAGCACACATATTGAAGTGGCTCTTCTAATATATGCAGAATTTTGTTCTTTAGATAATTATTGCATCATCTCCGTACACGAGTTAACTTTTATATATTTGATACATCCAATAATCAACGCATACTTTCTTTTATAACTTCTGCTTGAACTTTTTAACTTTACGATTCTCTATTCTTTATGTATGAAAATATTATTGTCGATTTCAGAAACAAATATTCTCAAAGTCAAACAACGATCTCAAAAAAATCATTGATTTTATACATAATACGGTATGCACTATGTCTTAAATAGAGATATAACTTTTGATTACTTTTGAAAATTGATTATATTATACTCTTCGATTATCGTTAGTAACAGATACAAGATTTATATGGAATTTTGAAATAACTATAAATTTATCATCTTTTTTCTATAAATCTAAAATATTATACTTAACCACTCCTTAAATTTTCCTTAACAATTATGTTCCTAAAATACATGGTGAATATTACGATCAGAAATTAATTCCTAATCATAATACGGTGCTTAAAGTCATAAGTGATCCTAAGCTAATCCATGACCTGACATGTCACTAGAAATATTGTATATAACCGATAAATACTAAGCAAAAGTTAAAGTTTTAGGGATATGGTAGTAATTAAAACCAAAATTCAGTACTAGAGTCAAAACAAAATTCATCTAACATGAAAAAAAAGTTGAAAGTCTACTGTCTATCCATAACCCTCTACTAAGACGAGTTGTTGGGACAAACTCCCAGTTAACAAGAACTATTTGAAACTGAAATAATATGTATAAAGATACTAAAAACTATTCCTCGAATGATGAGGACTCATCAAACTCTGCTGCTGAGATGAGTACGAGATCGTGTTAACTGTGAGCTGGAGGCTGAATATTTGAATCTATATTATAACACAATATAGCGAATAACAACTACAAGCTGGGCATGCTGATGATAAAATACTGCAAGGGCTCATCATATTAAGCATGAATACTAATGCGTAAGTACTATTTTGAGATAACTGAAATACTGTGAATAAGATTGAGTTGGGGTTATGCAAATATTAAAGTTAAATTGTGAGAGATACTATTCACCGACATATATCCATGTGAGTTAAATGTGGAGTTCAGTGTCATACACCCACTAAAAAAAGATTATTCTAACCTGTCAAAGTAGGAACCACAAACACAAGGACCCTGAAGATGCTTCTAAGAGAGGGCAAATGTGTCAACCTCAATTAACGGAAGACTCTTATACTACGACGACACGTAATTATGATACTTGAATTTATTTTGAGCCCTTGTTCTCTCGATGTTAAGTACTACTCCTAACTGAATATAACTAATAGCTTTTGAGGATACTTATGGTACTATATTTGAATGTCAAACTACCCATAATCATGGATGCCATATTCGATTTCCATACTATTAGTGAACTTTGCTTTTTATAAAAAAACTACTTTACTATCATTGATGACTTTTCGAAGACCGTGCTAATCGTGAAACTTACTTTTGAAGAAAAGTGCTCGAAAGCATTGGTGACATATTTGGATGTCATGTATTATATTATTGTAGGCTGAAACTCCTGGTTATGATATATATATATATATATATATATATATTGAAACTTACGTTTGAAGAAAAGTGTTCGAAAGCATTGGTGCAATATCTGGATGTCATGTATCATATTATTGCAAGCTGAAACTCCTGGTTATGATATATATATATACATATAAGAGACTTGCGAATTTATGGGAGACATGAGATGACTGAAGCAAATGCATAACTCCTCGTAATCTAAGATCTATGCTCGTTTGAAGTTGACTATAGAAATATTCTATACAAGAATCCAATCGGTAAGAAAGCTTTCAACTTAACTATGAATTGGAAGTTACTTATTGCCTTAACGAATTCCCACCTCAAGCACTTTGTAAACTACCAAATCACTGAGTCTGGTTTTAAATCTACTTGAAAATTAATTTTGTTCTTAGTTTGAATTTTTGAAATGTTATAGTAAAAATGAAGTTTATTTAAAAAATGCATAGTCCCTAAAATATATCGTAAGAGGAAAGATATGTGATAAAAGTTCTAAAATTTCTCTTATCAATACGTATGTATGAAATACTTTAAAATTTTAAAAAATCACAATGATGTTGATGAATTTTAATGCAGTCCTGAGAAAGGGGCGTAGTTCAAAAATATCAGTAGTATTCCGTTACAACTCTACAATAAACTTATATATTTTGTGTATTGCTTTGATATAACTTGGAAATGTTTTTTTCTTGCATTCTATTTTCTTATTCCTTTTTGTTTCCCAAATTGATGATATGGATGCTCTTTCATTATTTAAATTAAAGGATATTGAGTCAGTACCCTTTCATTAAAATCGAGTCAATACTCCTTCATCAAAATTGAGTCGAGTAATTCTCTTTTAGGTTATTTCAAGTTTTACTTTTTTGCAGGTACTTTTAATTTTTGTGTAATTGTTATCTTCATCGATAATAGTATGTAGCACCACTGCGTCCCAACAACATTCTCATAATTTGATTTCAATCATATTCAGAGAGTATATCAAGAGTTCATGATGCAGTTTGCATCACAAATCATCCTAAGTTCGAGAAATATGCTACCAACAACCCTCAAATCACAACGAAAATTTAGGAAAAAAGAATCAATAAAATATAGACACAAAATAATATTCACAATTTTAAAAATAAAATCACTCCTATTTATTTGTTTTATGATTATTGTTTATTTTCGATAATTTTATTTTCGATGGCTATATATTTTAATCTTTTAAAATATGAATTTATGTCAGTTTATTCAAATGAATATGAAAAGTACATATGCAATGCATGTACACAATACCAGTTTATTTCAGTATTGAGATGAAATTTCTATAACGAAGATCGGAAGCAAAAAGAAATTAAATACCTATTTAAAAATTCTTTATTTCATTACACACACAACGAGTCGACTAAACTTTCACTTGAAATGACATAATCATTCGAATTAATGACTTTTTATTGCTAATTGATTGACAGATGAGTTTAAGTACATCTTCTTCTTCTTCTTCTTAAAAAAAACTTGCTCCTACTTTTAATGAAAAAAAAGAAGAAGAGATTCTCTAAAGAAATTTATATAACTTTATTTTATGATTTTTTTGTCCCTTTATTTTTAGAATTAAAACATTTTCCCTTGCCATGAGAAAGTTCATGCTGTAAATCAATAGAAAAAGATCGAGTCTGATGTCAAAAAGTTTATTTTTTCAAGCTAAAATGCCAAAAGAACAGTGCTTTTCTAGGAAAATCAAGATGGACACAATGTTCAACTTTCAACAACTTACTATTTACTTAACGATACGATTATTTGCCTAGTTATTTATTTTTTAAATTTTTTACAAGGTTATATGTTGCTCACGTTTACACGACTCACATTATTTTTTTTAGTTTATTTTAGTTTTTGTTGGTAGCTTTCTAACTGACTTATGTTAATTTTTAATTTTAAATTCTGTGTTTTCACACTACTTCTAAAATATTTCTTTAGTTGTCAATTTCACATTGCTGTTGGGTTCAATTGGTGTGAATGAAAAATAAAAAAGTTGTTTGGAAGAGACAAAACTCTTCGAGTAAAAGACACACTATTTCAGAAAAAGGTATGACTGTTTGGATGGTTGTGGCTATTTGGAAAAGTCACACTCTTTCGAATGGACTGACATGACTGTTCAGAAAGGATACACCTTTTCGGTGAACCATTGCCACCTTTCGGAAGGGACACTTAATGGCTATATAAACCTGCATTTTTCACAAGTTTTGTATGAATTTTTCTGCACTTAAAAATATTTCTTGTATTCTAAAATACTCCATGTGATCATCTAACTGTTGAGTGAGTTCGGAGAGAATTCGATCGTTTGAGGTACCACTAGAGTCGGATTGTTAAACCATTTTATCCTGGAAGAAAAATTTCACAACTCGGTTACTTGAGGAAAATTATTTTCTTAAGGACAATCCGTGGATTCGGAGGACTTAGCTTTTTCTGTTTCATCTAATTTTTCTGAAAAAAACACACTTCTTTAAAAGGTCTTTTTGATCTTTTGTTGAGGGTGTTACATAACTTCATAAGTGTTCTTGTTTTATACTAGAACTTGTGTTGAAGTTGTTGTTCTCATATACAGATTTTTGTGTACCCAAAAACAACAATCTTAAAGAAATAACTTTGAAAAAAAATATTCTTTTTTGCTTGTTTGGTGAAATTTCTTTTCACAAAAGTTTTTTTTCCATAATCTGTTTAGTTTGGTTTCTAGAGATTAAAGCTTTAAGTTTTCTACTCCGTTTGAACTTGACAAGTAATTTGAAGAAATAAAATATCATCACAAGTTAAAGTTCACTCGACTGACGATTGGAAGTCATAAAAACTTCATCGTTAAACTAGAAACAAGGGGTGTTTAAAGTTGCTACAACTTTCTAAGTAGTATTTCGATATACTAAAAATTTACTGTCTTGTTGTGACAAGAAAATAACCACTGACAGTCATGTGCATGATACTGCAACGACTGTGACATCAACTAGTGTTGCCACAACGAGTCGTACGAGTGCTCCGCAGGCAATGGCACCAGCGAAGAAACCCGAAAAATTCACGAGTGTTAATTGTAAAAAGTGGGAGCAGAAGATGTTCTTCTACCTTACAACTTTATGTCTTCAAAGATTCATATCTGAAAAAGCTCCAAAAGTGCCCGAGGGAACTTCAGACCAGGAGAAATTTGCCGTTATGGAGGCGTGGAAACACTCCAATTTTCTATCTAAGAATTACATTCTAAATGACCTCCAAGAAGAACTGTACAACGTGTGTAGTGGAATGAAGACGGCAAAATAATTGTGGGGTGCGCTAAAAAAAATACAAGACTGAGGATGCTGGAATCAAGAAGTTCTTCGTTGCAAGATTCCTTGAGTTTAAAATGATTGACAGCAAGTCTGTTGAATCTCAAGTTCAGGAACTGTAAGTGATCATCCATAATCTCCTCGCGGAAGGTATGAGTTTGATAAATACCTTAGTTGAACATATTAAAAATGTTCTTGATGTTCACATAAACTTTAATTGTAGGTTTGATTGTGAACAAGGTGTTTTAAGTCGCGACGATAATAGAGAAGTTACCACCTATGTGGTAGGACTTCAAGAACTACTTGAAACATAAGCGAAAAGAGATGTTAGTTGAAGATCTTATAGTAGGACTGCGCATTGAAGAAGACAACAAAGTCACAGAAAGAAGGTCAAAAGGAAACTCTGCAATAAGTGGAGCAAATATTGTAGAAGACGACCACAACAACTCCAAAAAGTGAAAGAAAACTGGACAGAAAAACAATTAACCTACGAAGAAATTCAAGAGAAAATGCTTTAACTGTGGCAAGATTGGCCACAAGTCAACGGATTGTCGTGCCCCAAAGAAAGGCAAAAAGAAGGACCAAACAGATATGACTGAATCCAAGAAAGAAGTGGATGATCTGTGTGCCATGCTATCTGAATGCAACTTGGAGGGAAATCCTTGAGAGTGGTGGATGGATTCCGGTGCCACATTTGCGCAAATAAGGAGTTGTTTGCTGCTTTTTCTCCGGCTTAAGGTGAAGAAAAGATATATATGGCTAACTCCGCAACTACAAAGGTTGAAGGAACAGGAAAAGTCTGCCTGAAAATGACATCAGGCAAAGTGTTGACTTTGAACAATGTCCTATATGTACTGGAGTTACGAAAGAACTTTGATTTTTGTATCACTTCTTGAAAAAATTAGATTCAAATGTGTATTTATTTTCAAAAAAATTGCACTTAGTAAAAGAGAAGTGTACGTAGGAAAAGACTACCTCACTGGGGGCCTATTCAAAATGAATGTAATGAATATTGAAATCAAATAAAAGTTCAATTTCTTCTTACTTGTTGCTTGAGTCTAATGATTTGTAGCATGAACGATTATACCGTGTTAATTACAAAACATTGCGAAAACTGATTAACTTAGAAGTTTTTCCAAACTTTGAGTGCAATAAATTAAAATGTCAAACGTGTTTGGAATCAAAGTATGCTAAGCATCCGTATAAGTCCGTTGAAAGGAATTTCAATCCTTTAGACTTAATACACACTGACATTTGTGATAAGAAGTCAACACTATTTCGTGGTGAAAATAAGTATTTTATAATTTTTATTAGCGATTGCACTAGATATTGTTATGTCTATTTGCTAACCATAAGGATGAAGCAATAGATGCGTTTAGGCAATACAAAAAAAAGTTGAAAATCAGTTAGAGAAAAAGATCAAACTATAAGAAGTGGTACGGGTAGAGAATTTAAATCTCCCTTTGCAAAAATATGTGTAGAGAATGAAATTGTCCATCAAACTACGGCCCCGTATTCACCTCAATCTAATGGAATTGTGGAAAAAAAATCAAACCTTGAAGGAAATGATGAATGCTTTACTTATAAGTTCAGGATAACCGCAAAACTTATGGGGGAAGCTATCCTTACAGGTAACGGAATACTCAATAAAGTGCGCCATAGTAAGACACAATTTCATATGAAAATAGAAAGAAAGGAAACCCAACTTGAAATATTTCAAAGTGTAGGGGTGTCTAGAGAAGGTCCAAGTTTCTATGCCTAAAAAAGTAAAGATAGGACCTAAGACGATGGACTATGTGTTCATAGGATATGATAAAAGTAGTAAAGCAAGTTGGTTTTTGGTTCATAAATTCGAACATTCAGATATCAATAAAAATACGGTAATTGAATCATACAATGCTGAATTCTTTGATAACATTTATCCGTATAAAATTAGACATGAACAGTCTATTGGAGAGTCTAAACGACCTCGAGATAAACCAAATGAGGATGTACATAATGATGAGAACCCAAGACACAGTACACATCAAAGAATGTCAACTTCATTTGGATTGAATTTTATAACATTTCTCTTAGAAAATGAGCCTCAAATATTTAAAGAGGCGATGACGTCTTCAGAAATTACCCTTTTGGAAAGAGGTAGTCAATAGTGAGATTGATTCAATCTTAAGCAATAATACGTGGAAGTTGGTTGATCTTTCTCCAAGAAATAAACCTTTAGGTTCTAAATGGATCTTCAAAAGAAAAATGAAAGCGAATGGTACTATTGACAAATACAAGGCACGACTTATAGTAAAAGACTTCAAACAGAAAGAAAGCCTTGATTACTTTGATACATACTCGCCTGCAATGAGGATAACGTCAATTCGGATGTTAATTACCTTGACGGAGGTATATAGTCTTAAAATTCATCAAATAGATGTGAAAACAACATTCCTAAATGGAGAATTGGAGAAAGAAATTTACATGGAACATCCTGAGGGTTTTGTGATTCCAGAAAAAGAAAATAATGTGTGTAAACTTGTTAAGTCACTTTATGGACTAAAACAAACACCTAAACAATGACATGCGAAGTTTGACCAAACCGTATTGGCAAACGGGTTCAAGATAAATGAATGTGATAAATGTATTTACATTAAAGACACTCCAAATCACCAAGTCATTGTTTGTCTGTATGTGGATGATATGTTGATCATCAGTAGAGACATTTATGACATAAATGTTACAAAATGAATGCTCCTGAGTAAGTTTGATATGAAAGACCTTGGAGTTGCGGATGTGATCTTAAGAATAAGAATCCATAGAACTCCACAAGGATTGGCATTGTCACAGTTCATTACATTGACAATCTACTTGACAAATTCAAATATTCAAAATTTGGTATTGCCAAGGCTTCATTGGATGTGAGCTTCGCACTTCAAAAGAATGAGGGTGAAGGTAACTCACAGTTAGAATACGCAAGAGTGTTGGGATATTTAATGTATATCATGAACTGTACATGACTAGACATAGCATGTGCTATTAGTAAGTTAAGTCGATACACGAGTAATCCCAATAAAACTTATTAGATGACAATGAAAAGAGCTTTGGGGTATCTTAAATACACTCAAGACTATGCTTTGCATTATAATAAATATCCCGCGGTACTTGAAGGATATAGTGATGCAAATTAAATCACCAGATCGAATGAAGTAAAATCCATGAGTGGATATATATTTACTATAGGTAGAGGAGTAGTCTCTTGAAGATTATCTAAACAGACATGTATTGCTCGCTCTATAATGGAATCAGAATTTATCGCATTAGATAAAGCCTGTGAAGAAGCAAAATGACTCCGAAATTTCTTGAAAGATATTCCTTATTCGCCAAAACCATTGGCACCAGTATATATACACTGTGATAATCAAGCTGCAATAGGTAAGGCAGAGATCATGAAGTGCAACGGTAAATCTCGTCATATAAGACGAAGACATAATATCGTTAGAGAGCTTCTCTCTAGTGAAATTATCACTGTTGACTATGTGAAGTCAAATGATAATGTGTCGGATTCATTTACAAGAGGCCTATCTAGAGAAGGAGCTGAGAGGACATCTAAGAAAATGAGTTTATGGCATAGGACAAGTCAGCATGGGGGTAACTTTATCTAGCAGACTGAAGATTCCAAGAGCTAGGTTCAAGGAGATCAAACAAATTTGTGTCTGATAGATTCAACACCGTCAATATACCCAACCCATTCTCATGATGTAGACAATATTTAGTAAACAAGGATAAGACTTATGGAGGAAGTCTTTTAATGATTATCTAAATTTGACAAATTTGATCAAATAGTTTAATCTCTAGGATTGAACGTTTAGAAATTACCTATGTGAGAGTGAAGTGGAAGCCGCTTCAAGGAGAATGTTAGTAAAGGTCTATTCTCTAAACTCTCATGAGATCGAGACGTGTTCATGGCTAAAATGAACAAAACCGTGAGAACATAAATGGTAAAAGGCTGGTTGTGTAACATGTGTTGTCTAGGTGTACATTAAATCTCGACGGTTCAAAGATATCAAATCTACCAATTGACCGATTGCATCCAATGCATGTTCACTATGAAAAGTTCAAAGGAAAATCCACTTATCCAGATGTAATCAGTCTTTGCTTGATGATCACATACTTGTCTGTAAAGTTTTACAAAGAGTAGTCATTCCCCAATCATGCGGGAGATTGTTGGGTTCAATTGGTGTGAATGAAAAATAAAAAGTTGTTTGAAAGGGACACAACTCTTAGAGTAAAAGACATTATTTTGGGAAAAGGTATGACTGTTTGGATGGTTGTGGCTGTTCGAAAAAGACACACTCTTTCGAATGGATTGACATGACTGTTCAAAAAGGATACACCTTTCTGGTGAACCATTGCCACCTTCCGGAAAAGACACTTAATGGCTATATAAACCTGCATTTTTCCATAGGTTTTGTACAAATTTTTCTGCACTTGAAAACATTTCTTGTATTCTAAAACACTCCGTGTGATCATCTAACTGTTGAGTGAGTTCGAAGAGAATCCGATTGTTTGAGGTACCATTATAGTCGGATTGTTAAGCCATTTTATCCTGGGAGAAAAATTTCGCAACCTCGGGTACTTGAGGGAAAATATTTCCTTAAGGACACTCCGTGAATTCAGATGACTTGGCTTTTTCTGTTTCATCTAATTTTTTTGTTAAAAAAAAAAAACACACTTCTTTGAAAGGTCTTTTTTTTTTATCTTGTGTTGAGGGTGTTACATAACTTCATAAGTGTTCTTATTTTATACTAGAACTTGTGTTGTAGTTGTTGTTATCATATACAGATTTTTGTGTGCTCGAAAACAACAATTGCTTGATAACAACCTTTGTTTTTAATTTTGTTATTACCGTGGAGTGTTACACGCCTTACAAAGGATATGAAAAATATTACAGAACATAGCCAAAGATGCTTAAATCATTAAGAATCCATTTGGAAGAGTGTGTTAATAAAAATATTGCATGCATTCTTGTGTATTGTTAATATCTTGTTTGGTACAACTTTTCATCTTATATATAATTAGGGGTCGTTTGGTAGAGTGTATAAGACTAATGTCGAATATGGTGTATTAGTAATACTTGCATTGGATATTTTGTTTGTTAACGGCTCTCTCTCTCTCACTAGCCTCTCTCACTCTCTCTCGCCTCGCCCCGATCCACGGCCTTCGGCGCCATCGCCGACCGTCGGCGCCGACCCGACCACCGGTCTCCGGCGTCGACTGCCGTCGCCGGCCGAACGGCTTTTTCTCTCTCCCTACCCTCTCTCTCTCCCGCGCCCCGGTCTCCGGCCCCGTCGCCGTCGCCGACCTACGACGCCGACCCGACCGCCGGTCACCGACGCCGACCGCCGGTCACCGACGCCCCCCCTCCGCCGCCGCTGTACCCCCACCCCCCTCCTCCGGTGCCGGTACAACAGTGCAACAGCCGAAGCTCGGTCTTCAGCCGCAATCGCCGCTCGGTCGCCAGCAGCCGCAGATCCATCTCAGCAGCGAAATCCCCCGGCAGCAGGTCGACGCGGGGCTTGGTTGCCGGCTTGGTCTACAAGCGAAATCTGGTGACTTCTAACCTTTGCTTATTTCATTCTTCATTCTGCATTCTTTCATTCTTCGTATTATACTAGTAATTGAGTATAGTTTGGTTGCTGGAGTATTTCTTTGAATTTGTGTGAGCCTTGTATTACTTGCTGCTGCTTTGCTATTACCATCGTTTATGTCTTTATATCTTTATATTATCTTTATATTCTCTTATACTTTCGTCTAGTTGTGGCTGTGGGCAGGAATGGGTGGATAGGATCATGTCCGAGGGGGTTGGGGCAGGGGGCCGTGGTGGGGGCGGGGGATGAGGAAAGGGCGGGAGTGGGAGGGAGGCCAAAGTTTGGCCGCGGGGGAGTAGTGGAGGGCGTGCGGGTAGTGACGGTAGGCTGAGGGTTGGGTCTTGGAATATAGGGACACTGCAGGGCAAGTCCATAGAGCTTGTGAAGACCCTTAGGAAGAGGAGGATCAACATTGCGTGTGTTCAGTAGACCAAGTGGGTAGGGTCTAAGGCTAGGGATGTGGATAGTTACAAGCTGTGGTACTCTGGGAGCGAGAGGCGTAGAAATGGAGTTGGCATCTTAGTGGATGAAGATCTTAGAGGTAAGGTAGTAGAGGTGAAGAGGATCAACGATAGGTTGATGACTATTAAGTTGGTCATCCGGGGGTTTACCCTGAACGTGTGTAGTGCCTATGCACCGCAAGTGGGATCGGAGGGGGAGGAGAAGATGCGGTTTTGGGAGGCTTTGGAGGAGGTGGTGAGAGGCGTGCCTAGCTCGGAGAAGATTGTTGTAGCAGAAGATTTCAACGAGCACATCGGGGCGCTACCGAGAGGCTTTGGTGATGTGCATGGTGGTTTTGGTTTTGGGGAGAGAAATGAGGAGGGGGCTACCCTATTGGAGTTTGCGAGGTCCTTTGGGCTGGTGGTGGTGAACTCGGGCTTCCCGAAGAAGGACGAGCACCTGATCACCTTTCGAAGCGCGGTAGCCAGGACCCAGATTGACTTTTTGTTGCTTAGGAAAGGGGATAGGGCGTGGTGTAAGGACTGTAAGGTCATCCCGAGTGAGAATCTTTCGACCCAGCATAGGCTCTTGGTTGTGGATTTGGGTATAAAGAAGAATAGAAAGAGGAGGAGTAGGGAGTGTGGACTTAGAATTAAGTGGGGCGGCTTGACGCCAGTGAATGCGTGGGAGATAGGGGAGAAGTTGGCGGGAATGGGGGTGTGGGAGTGTAGGGGAGACGTGGATAGTATGTGGGATAGGGCGGCTAGGTGCATCAGGGAGAATGCAAGTGAGGTGTTGGGGGTTTCTAGGGGCCGGGCCGGGCACCATCAGGGGGATTGGTAGTGGAATGAAGAGGTGGAGAAGAAAGTGGGGACCAAGAAAGGGGCGAATGCCAAGTTGGTGGAGAGTAAGGACGAAGAGGAGAAGCGGGTAAACAGGAAAGAGTACAAGCTAGCGAGGAAGGAGGCTAAGTCAGCAGTCACGGCAGCTAAGACGGCCGCCTTTGAGAGCCTGTATGCAGGGTTACAGGGGAAAGGAGGGGAGAAAAAGTTGTTTAGACTCGCTAAGGCTAGGGAGAGGAAGGGTTGTGACCTCGATCAGGTGAGGTGCATTAAGGGGGAGGACGGTAGAGTGTTGGTGGAGGACGGCCACATTAAGAATAGATGGCAGTCGTACTTTCATAGGCTCTTCAATGACGAAGGGGATAGAGCTATTGTGTTAGGGGAACTGGAGCACTCAGAGGAGTGTCGGGATTTTAGCTATTGTAGACGTTTTAAGGTAGAAGAGGTTAGACAGGCTGTTCGCAGAATGCGAAGGGGTAGGGCGACGGGGCCGGATGAGATACCGGTCGAGTTTTAGAAGTTCCTTGGAGAGGCTGGTCTTAGGTGGTTGACGGGATTGTTTAATGAAATCTTCAAGACGGCAAAGATGCCCGAGGCTTGGAGGTGGAGCACCATGATACCTCTCTATAAGAATAAGGGGGACATCCAGAGTTGCAATAACTATAGGGGGATTAAGTTATTGAGTCACTCTATAAAGATCTGGGAGAGAGTGGTCGAGGTGAGGCTGAGACGGATAGTGTCTATTTCAGAAAACCAGTTTGGATTTATGCCTGGCCGCTCGACGACGGAGGCAATTCACCTGGTACGGAGGTTGGTGGAACAGTATAGGGAGAGGAAGAAGGACCTGCACATGGTGTTTATCGACCTGGAGAAGGCCTATGACAAAGTCCCCAGGGAGGTGCTTTGGAGATGCTTGGAGGTGAGGGGAGTACTGCTGGCATATATCAGAGCAATCAAGGATATGTATGATGGAGCGAAAACTAAGGTGAGGACGGCGGGAGGAGACTCAGAACATTTCACGGTCCGGACAGGGTTGCATCAGGGATCTACTCTTAGTCCCTTTTTGTTTGCAGTGGTGATGGATGTGTTGACGCGGCGTATTCAAGGGGAGGTGCCGTGGTGTATGCTTTTTGCAGACGATGTAGTTCTGATAGATGAGACTCGAGGGGGTGTGAGTGACAAATTAGAGGTGTGGAGGCAAACCCTTGAGTCTAAAGGGTTCAGGGTGAGCAGAAGCAAGACAGAGTATGTGGAATGCAAGTTTAATGACGTGAGGCGGGAGAATGAGGTAGTAGTGAAGCTGGAATCACAGGAGGTAGGTAAGAGGGAGAGTTTCAAGTATCTCGGGTCCGTGATCCAGAGTAACGGTGAGATTGACGAGGATGTCTCGCACCGTATTGGGGCGGAATGGATGAAGTGGAAGCTCGCGTCGGGGGTGCTGTGTGATAAGAAGGTGCCGCCTAAGCTTAAAGGCAAATTCTACAGGGCGGTAGTCCGTCCGGCTATGTTATATGGAGCGGAGTGTTGGCCAGTTAAGAACTCCCACGTCCAAAAGATGAGGGTGGCAGAAATGCGAATGTTGCGCTGGATGTGTGGGCTGACTAGAGGGGATAGAGTTCGTAATGAGAACATTCGGGAGAAGGTTGGTGTGACACCAGTGGAGTGCAAGATGCGGAAAGCCCGATTGAGATGGTTCGGACATGTGAAGAGGAGGGGCATGGATGCCCCGGTCCGTAGGTGTGAGAGGCTAGCATTGGATGGTTTTAAGCGGGGTAGGGGTAGGCCGAAGAAGTACTGGGGTGAGGTGATTAGGCGAGACATAGAGCAGTTACAGCTCACCGAGGACATGACATGGAGCAGTTACAGCTCACCGAGGACATGACCCTAGATAGGAAGGTCTGGAGGACGCGAATCAGGGCAGAGGACTAGGGCCAGTCTGAGTCGCTAGTGTAGGGAACTACTTGGTGGGGGTTTATTCCTGTTAGGAGTCCGTGTCCCATGTTTTATTATGAATCTGTGTGTTTTCCTCTGTTTTATATTACTTATGGGTGCCGTATTTATGTTATGTAATCTTGTAACCTTGTGCTGTGCTTTACTATGTGTTTGTGTGGTACCGCATGTCTTGAGCCGGGGGTCTATCGGAAACAGCCTTTCTACTTCTTCAGAGGTAGAGGTATGGACTGCGTACATCCTACCCCCCCCAGACCCCACCAGGTGGGAATACACTGGGTTTGTTGTTGTTGTTGTTGTAGTAATACTTGCATTAGTAATGCAAGTATTAGTAATGTTGGTATTAGTTATGCAAACGTTATTTCTTATACAATGTTTAGTTTGATGTATTAAAAATAATATATATTTCTATAATTTTTATAAAAAAATATTTTTTTACTAAAATGCCCTTCTTTCTATTAAAATCCCAACTTCAGTTCTTCATCACGATCCTCCAAAGCTTCTTCTTTTTCCTCAAAAAATTCTCAAGTATAAATAATTTTCAGAACTTCATCAAAAGTAGACATTCAGAATTCTTCAATAAATGCGATAATTAGCTCTTCCATCGAAAGTGATAAAGGTAAGTTGAAAAAGAAGGAAAATTTTGATGCTAATTGGAGAAGTTTAGAAAGTGATGTTGTTGAAGATCTTTGATGGAACAAAATAGTAGAACCAAAGAGTAAAGCACAACTGATGGAAAAAACAACTATTGTTTGATTAATTGGACAGAAGAAGGAGAACTTGAGAAAATTATTGTTGCTTTTCCATGGCAAACTGCAGAAAAGCGAAAGAGGGACAATTATTTGAGGGTAATTTTGTAATTTATTAAGTTAATGCATGTGTTGAAGACTTTGTATTACTAATACATGAAAAATAATGTGTATTGGTAAGACATACTTTAATACACAAAAGTGTGTACAACTAATGTAAGAATTAGTTATATATAGTCTAAAAAAAGATACCAAACACGGTACTACTAATACACAAACCATAATGCATGTATTATATTTTTAATACACTCTACCAAATGATCCCTTAATGTTTGTATTAGTTATACACTCTATTATGTATTGAGCTTTGAATTACTAGCATAAATAATGCAAAGTATTTCAACACATGCATTAATTTATTATATGAGAAATTTACCCCTCTAAAATATTTGCCTATTTCTTTTTTCACCAAAATTAAATTTTCTGACTCCGTTTTTCACCATCTTTGATTGTAAAAAGTTGTCTTCCTCTTTCTCTGTTCTACTTTTCATGGAAAAGAGGGTGCTTTTCCACATCTTCTTCCTTCTTCTTAATTAAACATTGCTTGCTTTTCTCCACTAGATTAGTAATCCTATCAAACTTATGTTTTAGTCATCATTGATAATTGTTATTTTTCGATTTCTTCCTCTTTATTTCAGTCAAAATTTCATCGATTTTATTGTCGGGTTTTTCGAATTTAGAGAAAGATCCAATTAACCTTAAAAAGATCAAAATTAAGGATCAAATTAAATGATAAAAAATGAATGTAAACGAAGGAGCTGTACTCTGATTTGATCGAGAAACCCCAAAGCAATCCAAGGAGAGGGAAGTGGAAATTGGGTTTTCATTTTCTATTACATTAGCTGTTACTTCGTTTCAAAAGAGAGTGGTATTTCGGTTAATTCTTTTTTTATAAAAATTATGTAAATACATATTATTTTTAATACATCAAATCAAATAATATATAAGAAGTAGTGTCTGCATAACTAATACTAACATTAACCACCAGAGTTGGCATAGTGGTTCAATCCCCGCCTCTGGCGAATGGAGCAAACTCTGTAGCCAGTTTTCTACCGTAAAATGTGCTGATCGAGGAACGGAGAATTAGTCTTATGGCTGCCGGCTGTGAGGATACCTTAAGAAATAAAAAAAAAAACTAATACTAACATTATTAATATTTACATTAATATTACAAGTATTACTAATATAATTTATTCAACATTATTCATATATATTCTGTCAAACACACTTCCTAGTTTTTTTCTTTTTATAAAAAACATACTACATGCCGTATCCTTTCTTGGCATGTCGTGGGAGTTGCCGCCTCCCAAGTAGTACCATATTTAATGCAAGGCGTGAGTCAACCCTAGGCCAATGCCATTTCCCTTATTTTATTTATATTCTTGGGTTAAACAAATTCTTCACATTTTATTCCTAGGAGTAGTTACTCTTCAAAGTTAACATTAACCAGTATAGAAAATTTAAATTAATTAACTCATGTTCATTAATTATTTTTTCCCCATGAGTTTGTCTTGAAAGTTAACATTGGCCTGTATAGAAAATTTAAGTGATTAACTCTTGCTCATTAATTTTCTTTTTTTCATTTTAGTCATTTTACTGTGCAAGATTTTATATTATGTGCATTGATGTTTTAGTCTTCCAACGAGCATATTTATCATTTTGTTGAAGATATATATTTTTTATTTTGTGTGCCTATTTTTACTTATCTATTTTTTAATTAATTCTAAAATATAATAAATTATAAAGGTAATTCACCATACTATCTTTTAAATATAATAAATTTAATATTTTAAGAAATACATTAGATAATGAATTGTATCTAATGCTAAAAGTAAACTGAATAGAAATAAATAAATTATTTATTGACTTTATAAATTAAATAAATATTATTGAACATTCCAAAATAAAAAATAAGACAAGTGAAAATAGATAGAAGAAGTACTATAATTAAAGAGAAAACTAAATAAAGACATGATAATAAAACTACCTACCTTCTTGAGAAGCCTGTACTCATAACAAATAACTATGGAGAGTATTAAAGGAGTATTTGAATTAGCTTTTATTTAAATGATAATTTTAAAATCAAAAGTAGGTAGCTTTTTTTTTTTTTTTTTTTACTTTGTAAGCTTAAAATAAAGTGATTAAGAATATTGTATGTCTTTACAAATCATCCTCAAGAAGTTAAAACATTAAAAATAAGTTAATTTAAACACGTTCTAAAGTAAATCGAAAAAGGAATAATTGAAATGAAGATGCGAATGAAAAGGCGGGACTAAATTGTATTTTGCACGAAAATAAGGAATCAAAACTGTAACTTTTTGAGTGAAGTTGCATTCGTAACGTCAAAAGAGAGAGATGGCACTAAACACACCCTCATTGGTTCAACGCCTAGAAATACAGATGGATAAAATTGTCCGAATCATTAGTAATTCCAACTCAAAACGTTTTTGTGTAGGTCCACTAATCCTTCCTCCTCTTCCACCTCTTCACTACAATCCACTCCTCCATTTCCACACTCCAATTTACTTTTCTCGCTACGTCCGGGATTTCCCTATATATATACACACACACTTTACTACAGGACTACTAGTTGTGCGTTACAAACGAGAGCAATTTGGTTCAATCGGTGATTGAGTATTTGTGCATTTTGTGATTTGAAGGCCGGTGATTGTTATGCGATCGATGTCGATACCAAAGGAGCCGGAGCAAGTGATGAAACAACGAGATGGATCGGTTTTGGGGAAGAAAACGATTCTGAAAAGTGATCATTTTCCTGGTTGTCAGAATAGACGATTGTCTCCTCACATCGATGGTGCTCCTAATTATCGCAAGGTTTGTTTCTACTTGTGAATTTTTGTTTGCTGTTTGTACCAAAAGCTGTTTACTGTTTGAACCAAATGTTGTTTACCGTTTGACTTATCATGTTTGAATTTCTCCATCTGTTTAATTTTCCAATTGTTGTGATCATGATTTGTTTTTTTTATTACTTGCTGGTTATATAACGCCCAAGTCAAACTCTGTATCCAGATAAATTGTTTTTAGAAAATTCTTAATTTTTTTTTTTTTTTCGAGAAAAGGTAGCAGTTAGTATCCTTCAGAAGTGTTGTAGTTACATAGGTCCTATCTTGCTAAATTACAACCAGTCAATAGCTGCATTGATTGCTAAAAAATTCCTAATCTTTTTGACTGTGCAAATTTTTATTAAGTTTGGTATTCCCTTTTTGGTACATTTTATTGATCATGGCTATTGAAAAGTACTGGTTTTTGGTACATTTTATCAATCATAGCTATCAAAACACAGTTCTCATGGCACCCAAGGGTGTGATCTAGTGGTCAATGACGTGAGTTAAGGACTATGAGGTCTCAGGTTTAATTTCTAGCAGAGACTAAACACTAGGTGATTTCTTCCCATATGTTCTAGCTTTGTTGGATAGAATTAACGTGTCTGTTGCTGGTGGGAGGTATCTCGTGGAATTAGTGATGTGGCACAAGTTGACCCGGATGTCACAGTTATAAAAAAAACACATCTCTCTTGATTCACTAAACCTCTAACTTCTAGCGTGGATTCATTTAGGCCATTTTGCATGCATTTGTTGATGAAGATTGGGAAAAGTGAAATATTGCATAATTCTACACATATATGGAAGGTTAAGTTCACTTGCTTATGGTTTTGGGCATAACCTACACGATGTTAAAGATGAAACTAATAGGCTTGACTTTATAGACTCACTACAGGAGTAGGATTTTCTATTGGTGGAATCTTCTCTCTTTTGCTTTTTACAAAATTCTCCCAAATTTTATTTCTTTGGCATTAACTTAGTGCCAGGTTTCTGATTTAATACAATTACTACTTACCAGTACATAATTCTGCATGTAAAAGTTAACAATATATCTAATCATTCAGTTTGTTTATTTCTCCTTTTATGTTGTTTGTTTTTTTGTTTTGGTTGAAAGAAGTGTACCTCATTCTCCTACTCATCCAATACTGAAGGATATTAGAAAATTGAAACTGAGGAGTTACATAATGTCAGATATTTACTTCCCCTCTTTAGATGCCTTTTTAGTTCTATCTCTTTTGATTGGTAGAGATTGTATATTAGAATCACCTCCTGGACCTGAAAGCAAGTGTTAAGTGTCTTGAAAATCTATCTCCTCATGATGAAGTGGAACGTCTAGAATTCCACTATTTTTAGGTTAATGTTGTGGAAGCAGCTAAAGGCATTGATGGACAGCAAGCTCATTACCGAAACATTCTTTACAAATGAATCCTTACAAATGAAATATGCTATGTGGTGTAAGTGACTTTACTATGCATATCGGACTCAAGATTGTGGTCTGTGATGTATTAGATACATTGTGCATGATTTCTTGAAGAAACATTCTGCAGTTTGAGAGGAAAAAAGCTAGAGAAAGAAGGATAAAAGCGATATAGACCATTGTGAGGGGGAGGAATAGAGGAGCTTCTGGAGAATTAAAATATATTGTCTCAAATGAAACATTTTGTTATTATATTTTGTATAACTTTGGGAACACATAAAATATTGAACATTGACTTGTATAGGACTCTCGTTTGGAAGAAAATTTCAGTATTGCAACAATGAAATGACATAGTTGCAGTAGAGAGGAAGAATTTGCAATACATGGTCTAAAATATAATGATTTATCAAGGCTGTGGATCTTCATACTGATCTCGACTTGTTTAAGATATTGTTAATCCACATTATGTAATTTTGTTGCTTGTGAGCGGTCAAAGCAATTGGTATTCTCACGGGTGTCCATTTCCTTGCATTTGCTATGGTTTATATGGTATTGCTCTTGGATGGCTATGTTGGAGAGATATTATGGCTATCTCAAGGGGCATACTTCTCTGCGACCTTCAATCTAGGTGATTTCATATTGATGCATGCCTAAAATGAGGTGCAATTTTTTTTTCTTGGAGAAGAGATGCCAGGTTTAATTACATGTGGTCCTCATAATAGTACTAAAAGTACATGCATATATGATCTCTTATTTTACAATGACTTTGTTATGATTACACATGTTTCTTAGCTGATCATCGATATTGGTCGACTTTTTTTTTTCTTTTTCTTTTTAAAAGAACGGACAATTGATTTTTACAAATTTAAATCCTTGAAATATCTATTAGTAACGAGGGTTGCAGGTTTGTGATTGTGATTTGCCATTTACAATATGTTGTGTTCCCTGACTAAAGAATTTGCATTAGGCCGACCATGTTCATGGTGTTGCTATTCCAACAGTTGAAGGTATCCAAAATGTTCTCGACCATATTGGAACTCAATTGAGTGGGAAGAAGACTCATATCCTCTGGATTAATCTTCGCGAGGAACCGGTAATAGTGCTTCATTACTTTTTTACATCTGCATTTCATTGAGTTTTATGAAAATTGCCCTTTATTTTATCGCTTCTTATAAGTGGTCAGTATTTCATCAGTAACTGCAATTTAGTTTTGTAAAGAATTTATGAATTGAACATATGCTATAATCTTATTCTATATGTTCTGTTAGAATATTATTAGAAATAGGAATAGTATATACCAAATCCTACTTGGAAAAGGATTGTACTTTAGTGTCTATAAATGGGGTCTTGATGTAATTATGTAAACACACCATTCAATAATATTTTTCTCCATTATTTCTCACATGGTATCAAAGCCAGGCTTACCCAGTTCATTGTTTCCGATGTTGAGTCCCCCGTCTTATATTGTCCACGCTCCAGATGTTCAGCCCTGGGCGTGCGGGGGGGGTGTTGGAGTCCCATATCGGTGGATTAAAGGGTCCTTGGTCTCCTTATATGGTCTTGGGCAATCCTCCCCTCATGAGCTAGTTTTTGAGGTTGAGTTAGGCCCAAAGTTCATTTCTTTATCATGGTATCAGAGCTTTGGTGAGAAACTTAAGAAAAGGAAAAAAAAAAACTTCAGTCACCGTCGTCAATTCCGGAGACTGATTTGTGTCATTCTTTATTTTAAGGGTTGTGTGAAAAATACAACACCACCAAGAGGCTCGGAAAGCTCAGGCGATGCAAACCCGACCTAAAATCACTGGAAAATCAGCCCCACGCGCCCCCACGCGCCTGCCGAAAATTGGCAAGTTCAATCACGCGCCGGCGCGTGTGCCTTCTTCGGTTGAATTTTTTGAGTGGTTCCTTTTTTGTTGGGTCGCCGTCCTTTTCCGATTCGGCCAGTTACCCTATATTCAAATTCCAGCAACTTTTTTGAAAATTCTAGCCGCCGAAGTTAGGGTTCCGGCGGCTTCAGTTTTTTTTTCCTGATAGTTTTTTTTTATTCAGAGATTCAGTTACTGTTCTTGGTACTTTCAAGTTAAAATTCCCAACATGTCTTTAGGGTATGATGTTTTTAGCCCCAAAACTACCGGTATCGGAAATTCAAGCCCAATGATCACTTTCGAACCATTAATGGGAAGTTCAAATTATTTAGCCTGGGCTTCCTCAGTTGAGTTGTGGTGCAAAGGTCAAGGTGTCCAAGATCATTTAACAAACAAGGCGAGTGTGGTAGATGAAAAGGGAAAGTCTAGCGCGGATGATGCGAAAGCTAAAGAGCAATGGGAGAAAGTTGATGCTCAACTATGTAGTCTCTTATGACGATCTATTGATTCCAAGTTGATGCCCTTGTCTCGTCCATTCCAGACGTGTTATTTAGTTTGGGAAAAGGCTCGTGCTTTATACACTAATGATATATCTCGTTTTTATGATGTGATAGCTCGAATGACCAATTTGAAGAAACAGGAATCCGATATGTCTACTTACTTGGGACAAGTACAAGCAGTCATGGAAGAATTTGATACATTGATGCCCGTCACTGCGAATGTTGAAAAACAACAAGAGCACAGACAAAAGTTGTTTTTAGTTCTTACACTTGCTGGACTTTCTACTGGCCATGATGCTGTACGTGATCAGATTTTAGCTAGTCCTACGGTTTCTACAATTGATGTGTTATTCTCTTGTCTGCTTCGTCTTGCCGTGCCTCCCGGTCACAAAGTAGTTTCATCACCCACTGTTGACTCTTCTATTCTTGCATCTCAAAACATAGAAAAACGAACATATCAGCCTATGGAAAATCGGCGAGGAGGAGGTAGTTTTGGAAAATCTTGATCAAAGTGTAGTTATTGTCATAAAGTTGGACACACTCAGGATATATGTCATAGTTTGCATGGTCCACCATCTAGTTATGAGCCTGTTGCTGTAAAGGAATATAATGAGTTCCTTCGAAATCAAGCAACTAAGCAGACATCTCCACAGCCTAATCGACCATCCAATAATGCTTATATTGCCCAAACAGAATATAATGAGTTCCTCCCGTATAGAGCAAGTAAGTAGACAACTCCACAAGTAGCGTTAGTTGCCCAGCCTGATGCTTCTGTTGCTGGTGATCCTTTTGCTTGTGTTTCACAGTTTAGTACTCTTGGATCATGGGTTGTAGACTCAGGTGCTTCTGATCATATTTCTGGTAACGAATCACTTTTGTCTAATATTGTTTATTCACAATCTCTTCCTGCTATTACTTTAGCCAATGGGATCCGAACAAAACCAAAAGGAATTGGAAAAGCCAAACCTCTATCTTTTGTCATTCTAGACTCTGTTCTTTATGTTCCTGATTGTCCTTTTAATCTTGCATCTGTTAGTCGTTTGACACTTGCCCTTAATTGTAGGATAACCTTTCTTGATGACTCTTTTCTAATGCAGGACCGCAGTACGGGACAGACGATTGGCGCAGGACATGAATCACAAGGCCTTTACCATCTTACCTCTTCAAATTCCTTCACAGCATGCTCTGTTACAGACCCTGCAAACCTAATTCACAAACATTTGGGACATCCTAGTCTATCCAAGCTACAAAAGATGGTGCCTAGTTTGTCTAGTTTATCCACATTAGATTCTGAGTCATGTCAACTTGGAAACACACCTGTGCTATTTTCCCACGTAGTCATGTCAACTTGGGAAACACACCTGTGCTATTTTCCCACGTAGTATTGATAGTCGTTCCGAGTCTATTTTCTCATTAGTACATTCTGATATTTGAGGTCCTAGTAGAGTCAGTTCACCTTTAGGTTTTCGTTATTTTGTTAGTTTCATTGATGATTTTTCATGATGTACTTGGGTTTTCTTAATGAAAGATCATTCTGAGATATTTTCTATATTCAAAAGTTTTTGTGCTGAAATACAGACTCAATTTGGTGTTTCTATTCGTACTTTTCATAGTGACAATGCCTTAGAATACTTATCCTCTCCGTTTCAGGAGTTTATGACTCATCAAGGAATTGTTCACCAGACATCTTGTCCATACACCCCTCAGCAAAATGGTATACCAGAAAGAAAAAATAGGCATCTTCTTGAGACTGCTCGCACTCTTCTCATTGAATCCCATGTTTCGCTGTAATTTTGGGGCGATGCAGTTCTCACATCTTGTTATCTAATTAATAGAATGCCATCATCTTCCCTTCAGAATAAAGTTCCCTATTCTATATTGTTTCAACAGTCACATCTCTACTCTATCCCCCCTCGTGTCTTTGAGAGCACATGTTTTGTCCATAACTTAGCCCCTGGAAAAGATAAATTAGCCCCTTGTGCTCTCAAGTGTGTCTTCCTTGGTTACTCTTGAGTTTAAAAAGGGTATCGTTGTTATTCACCAGATCTTCGTCGCTACTTTATGTCCGCCGATATCAATTTTTTTGAATCTCGACCTTACTATATATCTTCTGATCATCTGATATCTCTGAGATTTTACTCGTATCTCCAGTCTTACTTGCACCATCTTTGGTCTTACCCATATCTCCAGACTTACCCGACCCAACCTTTAAGGAATCAACAGTTACTTCTACATCTCCTGCTACAGTGCCACCACTTTTGACTTATCATTGTCGTCCGCGTCTACCATTAGTTCCAGATGATTCATGTCATGCGTCGGACGCTGCTCCTACTGCGGACTTGCCTTCTTCTAGCCAATCAGTTGCACTTCAAAAAGGTATGTGTTCCACTCGTAATGCTAACCCACACTATATTTTCTTGAGTTATCATCGTTTATCATCACCCCATTATGCTTTTGTATCGTCTTTGTCGTCTATTTCCATACCTAAGACTATAGGTGAAGCACTTTCTCATTCAGGATGGAAGCAGACTTTGATAGATGAGATGTCTGCTTTACATGCGAGTGGTACTTGGGAGCTTGTTTTTCTTCCTGCAGGTAAATCTACTGTTGGTTGCCGTTGGGTTTATGCGGTTAAAGTTGGTCCAGACGGTCAGGTTGATCGGCTTAAGACTCGCCTCGTTGCCAAAGAATACACGCAAATATTTGGGCTTGATTATAGTGACATTTTTTCTCCAGTGGCTAAAATAGCATATGTCCGTCTTTTCCTATCCATTGCTGCCGTTCGTCATTGGCCTCTTTATCAGTTGGATATTAAGAATGCTTTTCTGCATGGTGTGCATGGTGATCTTGAGGAAGAAGTCTATATGGAGCAACCACCTAGTTTTGTTGCTTAGGGGGAGTCTAGTAGCCATGTATGTCGATTGAGTCTAGTAGCCATGTATGTCGATTGCGTAGGTCACTCTATGGTCTGAAACAGTCTCCTCGAGCTTGGTTTGGAAAATTCAGCACAGCAATTCAGCAGTTTGGCATGATTCGTAGTGGAGCTGATCACTCAGTGTTTTATCGACATTCTCAACCAAATTTGTGTATTTATCTGGTGGTTTATGTTGATGATATCGTTATCACCGGCAATGATGAAGATGGTATCTCCAAATTGAAGCAACATCTCTTTCAGCACTTTCAGACCAAAGACCTCGGTAGACTGAAATATTTTCTAGGTATTGAGGTTGCTCAGTCCAGATCAGGTATTGTTATTTCTCAATGCAAGTATGCCTTAGACATTCTTGAGGAGACAGGAATGATGGGATGTAGACCCATTAACACTCCTATGGATCCAAATACCAAACTTTTACCAGGATAGGGGGATCTACTTAATGATCCTGAAAGGTATAGGCGGTTGGTTGGAAAGTTGAATTATCTCACCGTGGCTAGACCTGACATATCCTTTCCTATGAGTGTTGTAAGTCAGTTTATGACTTCCCCTGTGATAGTCATTGGGATGCAGTTGTTCGTATTCTACGATATATAAAGTCAACTCCAGGTAAAGGATTACTCTTTGAGGATCGAGGTAACGAGCATATCATTAGATACACAGATGCTGATCGGGCAGCTCTGATAGACGTTTTACCTCCGGATATTGTGTTGTAGTAGGAGGTAATTTGGCGTCTTGGAAGAGTAGGAAACAGAGTGTGGTTGCTTGATCTAATGCAGAAGCTGAATATCGAGCAATGGCTGTAGCAACTTGTGAGCTAGTTTGGATCAAACAGTTGCTGAGAGAATTAAAATTTGGAGAAATCGGTAAGATGAAACTTGTGTGTGATAATCAAGCAGCCCTTCATATCGCATCAAATCCAGTGTTTCATGAGAGGATTAAACACATAGAGATTAATTGTCACTTTGTCAGAGAAAAGATACTCTCAAGAGATATTGTTACAAAATTTGTGAAGTCAAGTCTTGCAGATATCTTCACCAAGTCCCTCACCCGTACTCGTATTCATTACATTTGTAACAAGCTAGGTACATATGATTTGTATGCACCAGCTTGAGGGGAAGTGTTAGAATATTATTAGAAATAGGAATAGTATATTCCAAATCCTACTTGGAAAAGGATTGTACTTTAGTGTCTATAAATAGGGTCTTGATGTAATTATGTAAACACACCATTCAATAATATTTTTCTCCATTATTTCTCACATGTTCAATTCATAAAAAGAATCTATCAGAAGTCCTAGAAATTTCTTCACAAAATTATATTGCAGTTACTGATGAAATACACTCACCTTATCAAAAAGAAAAAAAATAAAAATTCTTATAGACAATTTTTACATGTTGTGTTACACTTTTAAATTCATTATTTGGATTCCACTCATCATACAACATATTGTTTTTTGTTAAAGAAAAGACCATCATCTCTGTCTGCCTGTTTTTCTATCACCCCCTCTCTCAACCTTTTCCTTCTTTTTGTTTCTGTACATTTTTTTTTGGGGCAAGTTTAATGAAAGACTTTCCTTGTACAAAGGCATCATTCTAAAGAGTATACACACTTCTTTATTTTACAGTTTTTTCTCTTTCATGTATTGGGTTGAGTTGTTAAAATAAGTGCTCTTGCCTGTCTTTAGATAGATCATGAATTTTTTGTTCAAGTGAACTTCCTTAGATACTAGCAAACATATACTTGTCACCATTCTCAACACATAAAAGGAAAAAAATAATGCAGACTTATTTGCCATTAAATTTTGTGACGTCAAGTTCTTTAATCAATTACCTTAGATGCTACAATTGGTATCCATCTTCATGTAAAGAACAGAATATAGAAGATGAAATCCAACTGGCGGACTTCATAGGAGTTTTGTAAGTATTTCTGTCTTGTTTTTATGCAATGTAAAATGTTGTTTTTGGAGGTGGCCAGCATATCCTTAATGCTGAGGAATACAAAGTTACCAATTTCAAAAAAAAAAAAAGAGTATCTCAAGGTGCAAATATCTGCTAGCATTTGAATGAACGATCATTAGAAAAAGAAAAATTTGAAACTGATTGGGTTGAGCATAGGTATATGCATGTTGGTATGCTTGATCTCGCTGATGGCGGAACTAGATAAACCATGTATAGTGATGCCTGTGTTTCTTCCTGGACATAAACTTTTTGATAAAAAATGCTGCAAGATTTCAATGCCTGAAAACTTTATCATGATTTTTTCTTTTCTAATCACGGAACAGGTGATATATATTAATGGACGCCCGTTTGTCTTGCGTGAAGTAGAAAGGCCCTTCTCTAATCTCGAGTATACGGTGCGTCATGGTTAGGATTGAATTTTCATTTTGACTTATTGCTGGTTTTATTTTATCAAATGATCATGTTGATTCTGTGGGATTAGGATATTTTTGATAAAGTGAAAGTATTTTCAATCATATAATGATCATGTTGATTCTGTGGGATTAGGATATTTTTGATAAAGTAAAAGTATTTTCATTCATATACATGGTCAAACTGGCCTTATATAATGGATATACCAAAAGGTAAAGAATCTACGAAATATGATTCTCTAATAACTCCATATAAATCATCTATACAACAAGGAGCTTTCTCTTTATGCCAAGCAAAATAAGGAAGTCGAGACTACTCCTCAACTGAGTGAAACTCAATTCTACTCCTTCAAAAACTCTTCTATTTCTCTCTCCATACTAACCACATTAACGCAAGCAAAACCATGTTCCAAGTCCTTTTTTTTCTCATCCTTCTCACTCTTTTCCAGCTGAACATCAAATATTTCATTGTACTTGACATTGCCCAAGGCGTCCGAAACCACTTGAACGTATCCCGCCATAATCTCATGGTAAGCCCGCAATGTAGAAGGAGGTGATCCACATCCCTGCCCACCTTCTTGCACATGAAATACCAACTGAGCAGACAACCTTCCGCTTTTTAAAATTTTCCGCTATCAAAATCACCTCTCTAGTAGCTAGCCAAGCGAAGAAACACACCTTCCTCGGCACACTTATCCACACTAATAACTTCAACACTTCTGATCAAGGTATCAATGAGATATCATAAGACACATTTATTGGACATTTTCTTTTACTTTTTATTCTCAATGCCACATTGGTTGTAGGACTTTTGTCTAACACTTGCTGGGTATTCTTTCTTTCAGAGATTTATGACAAGTAATATGATAGACTTCTCTGTAGAAACCTGTAAATAAAGGAACAAGTACTGGTGTTTTATACTAAATACACTGATATTACAATAAGAAATCTGTAAACAACCACTCAGACACTGCTTACACTTGAAACACTGCTAAGGCTATAAATTTTCTCCTAATACATTCAGTTATACAGTACATAACACTAAATTCACACAGATTTCAGTATTCCTAGATATTCGATTGGCTAGAACTCTCCCAGAATTTCTTTTTCCTTTTTCTGAATACCTTCTTCTAACTGCCCTGCCCTTTTTTTACCGAATAAACCACCCTGTAAATGTCTCATGACATTATGACAGTTACTAAGTCTTTTAATTGTTTATTTTGGCCTTCTAAGTTTTAATAACTTGAGGCACATCATAATATGAACATAAACATATTACAAAGCTATACAGGATTTGTGGACAAGCAATTTTACCTTATTAAGATAGTGTGGCTCTTAATACCTGGTTGACCGAGCGAAGAATCTTGCCAAAGATTAACCTTCCTACTTCCTCACACACCCGGAAGAATGTTCCCGGAAAAAGCACCAATGTTCTCTATTCTTTGATGTTTTATCACACTAAGACCAAGAGGTGGAGGATTGGCTTTAGTAATGCAGGGGCTTAAGCAAGCAATATTTGATGCATTTAACGTTTCTCCAAAGAGAATTAGTGCACATCAAATTTTTATTTGGAGACTTCAAACTCTAGCTTCTACCCCCGATTTTAGCCAAATGCCTTGTTGATTTCGCCGCCAAAAGATCTCTTCCTTTATGGATATTTTATTCTAGTCCCATTTGAAGACTTACTCTCTGAACCAAATCTTCAGTACATAGATTCCTTGTTTCAGCTTCATTGTTGAACTTCAGAATTTCAGCAAGGATGCAAGATCTCCTTGTCCCCAAGTGGCTAGAAGATTTCAGCAAGAATGCATGATCCTAGTGCTTCTTGTTAGGGGTAAAACCGTTCTTCTGGCAATGCATATTGGTTTCCACATTTATCTTGTGTATGCTCACAACTTTTCTATATCTGGTATTTGTCAGTTTCTAATGCAAGTTTTTAACTTCATTTATTTTCCTAATCTATATGTTGATATTCTTCTTGATATGAACTTGGATTTTATATTAAATAGGGAATCAACAGGAAAAGAGTGGAGCAAATGGAGGATCGCTTGAAAGAAGATGTTCTACTAGAAGCTGCAAGGTTACTGTTTTCTCTATTTTATTGTCCGTGAATGAATATCTATTAAATGTCTCGGTGCTCACGTTATCAACATTTTTATCTGAACTCTTCTATTTGATAAACAACAGATACGGAAATAAGATCCTTGTAACTGATGAGCTTCCTAATGGTCAGATGGTGGATCAATGGGAGCCAGTAACATATGATTCTGTGAAAACGCCCTTACAGGTTTCATGAGTTTACGAAAGCTTTCTTGAAGTTGGCATCAGAAAAGATTGTATTGATTGCTCATTTTCATTTTGAACATCTCCCTCTAAGTTAGGTGTACGAGGAACTGCAATCGAAGGAGTATCTTGTTGAATACGAGCGGGTTCCTATTACAGACGAAAAATCACCTAAAGAGCTGGATTTTGATATTCTTGTGAGTATCTGTATCTTTATTTGGCTTTTACATTGATTCCCATTTTTTATGTTGAGGATACCTTGCTTGTAATCACGAAGGTATTGGAGTTTCCTTTTCTGAAGTTCTTATTATTCTTGGTCAGAGGTTACGTCTAAACTTAATACCTCATGCATTGGAATATAGTTGTTTTAAGTTGATTTGGATGGCCAAATCATGAAAATTAGACCATAAAAGTTTTTTGAAAACTTTAGTCTTATGCAACCAATCAATTTTTTTTGATCTGGTAACTGTATATTTCATTATGAACGAATCAGTACATAGGTTGTACTGTAACCATATTTAATGAGAACTCGAATCTACTGTCCTATGACTATATTGAATCTAAAACATTAATAATAGAAACAGTGTCATTGGAATATATCTGGTTACACCAAAAGCACAAGAGTCACTAGACAATTCATTTTAATCTGCTGCACAGTATTATCTATTGTCTCAAAACATCTAGAGTCCCTCTCCTCCAAATTGTCCACCAGATGCTGAGATGCATGCAGGGATCATTCTCCATCTACTTCTGTTCTTAGCCTTCAAACCTGCTTCGTCCCAGCTATGGATTGCCTCTCTAATCCTTCCAGGCATAGATCATGACATACCTTTGAGATTTAAGAATAATCTCCAATTTTTCGAATAAGATTTCTGTGTAGAAAGAGATGGTTAATTGTCTCAGCATTTTCACCACAAAAGAAACATCTGGAGCATGATTTATGGGTTTCCACCCAAATTCATGGGTTTCCACCCAATTTAGAAATCTTGAACCACCCAAATTCATGGTTTCCAACTAACCTATTCACATGATTCATGAAAAACACATCAAGACACAACCTTGAATCCAAAAAACAATCATTAACATGAATATAGTCATAAAACAACAAGGAAATCACAATTTATAATTTAAAACATGATTCTTGAGCTCCATGGATGAAAGGGACCCATGGATGAACACTACGCATACCTTAGATTAAGAATTCGTGAAGATTGACGGCGAAATTTCCTTGAAATAGACTCTTCTATGAAAACCCTAGGGCTTGTTCTTGAGAGTTTTGATCTTGAGAGGAAACCCTAATCTTGTGGTTGAGAGTGTATGAGAGAGCTTTTTGAGATGTTTAACTAAAGAGAATGGAAGATAATACGCTCCTTGAGGGTTATAAGTCGTGGGAAGTGAAGGGAAAAGATCAAAATACCCTTACTAAAATGTCCCTCAAGTTTTGGAAAGAAAAGCTGACGACATTCGTGACAAGGCATCAAAAATGTGACAGGCCGTCAAAAATGTCGTCACACAGAAGCTGGATTCTGCCTAAGGCTGACGACGTCGTCAGAATGTGACGACGTCATCAAAAAGGTCGTCAAAAAAGGGTGAAATTTTGAGTTTCGTGTTAAGGTTGACGACATTGGTGATAGGCCGACATGGGCGTGACGGCTTGTCACAAAATGTCGTCACCAGGGTCAGAAATCTGCCCAGGTCTGACGACATTGCTGATAGGCCGTCACGGGCGTGACGGCTTGTCACAAAATGTCGTCACCAGTTTCCAGCCAAACATGCTGGAGTAAAATGGGTATAACTCTTTGCTCCGATATCGGATTTAGGCGAAATTGGTATCGTTGGAAAGCTAATTCAAAGAGCTTTCATTTGATATACAGTAAACCACTCAGTTCGTCATATACAACGAGTAATGGTTGATTGAAGTTGACCCGAGTTTTGACGCTCACTAAAACTTGAGCGATAGGAAAGCTTTCAACTTGTACTTGAGTTAGGGGACCTATATGATCTAAATTCATGCTCAAATAGATTCCCACACTACATAATTGATTAACACGCTAAATTTACATAGGATTCGAGGCTTTTGAAACGTCTACGCATAGGAATGACGGATTTTCATCCTAGTCCGAAATGTGGGGTATTACAGATCCTCTCTTCCCTTTCCTTTTCATTTTGGCAATGGAAGGTCTTACTCAGATGCTAAGTAAAGCAAAGGAGCTTACTGTAATCTAATTGACTCAGTCAGTGTCTCACACCTGCTATATGCAGATGACACACTGATGTTCTGTGATGACGAGAGATCTTAAGTCATAAATCTCTACCTCATTCTGCTTATTTATGAAGCTCTAACAGGCCTACTCATTAACATGCTCAGAAGGCACTATCTATCCCGTCAATGAGGTGTTCATAATTTGGAGGTATTAGCAGAAGCTCTAAACTCCAAAATTGGTGCCAGGTATTAGCAGAATCTCTAAGCTCCAAAATTGGTGCCTTACCCACTATATATATCTTGGGCTGCCTTTGGGTGCAAAATTCAAATCCACTAGAATTTGGAAAGATTGATAGAAAGAGTGGAAAGAAGGCTTGCAACATGGCAAATGCAGTACCTATCCATAGGGGCAGGCTAACTTTGAATGGTAGTGTGCTTGATACATCCAACCTATATTATGTTATTATATTCTATGCCAGCCTCTGTCTTAAAACAGCTGAACTGTTTAAGGAGGAGATTTTTATCGGAAAGCGGCAACGAGAGTCTCAAATTCTCTCTGGTGAAATGGCCCATTATCACCCAACCAAAAACTGCTAGAGGACTTGGCATCAGGAAGCTTAAACAACATAACCAAAGCTTGCTAATGAAATGGTTGTGGAGATATGAACAACCAGATGCAGGTTAATATAGAGCTGAGAATCACTGGAGTCCAAAGGTTAGCCCAGATCCTCATGGTGCTGGACTCTGGAAACATGTCAACAGCTTCCATGAAGCCCTATTTCAGAGCATATCCTTTAAAGTTGGCAATAGCTTGAATGTGAAATTCTGGAAAGATAGGTGGATTGGAAATGGAACACTCAAGGAACTCTTACCCAGCATATTCCTTAATGCCAGCAACCTGGATACATCTGTGGCTCAAAATAGAGAGGACAACATATGGAGACCTTTATTAAGAATGAACCTAAATGACTGGGAGATCATTGATCTGATAACTCTCCTAACCACGTTGGAGACTCACTCACATATGATGTACCAGATAAGCTCTTATGGGGAAGCTCAAGGGAGGGGAAGTTCATAGTCAAAGAAGGTTACAATATTGTGTTTTCAAAATGGTGTGCTTGAGGAAGGTCCCTGGAAACGTATCTGGAGAACCAAAATGCCACTCAATGTCTCTTTCTTTACTTGGACAGCTCTCAGGTAAGCAATTTTAACTCGGGACAACCTTTGTAAAAGCAAAATTGTTCTAGCTAGCAGATGTTATTTTTGCCATCAAAGCCCATCAAAGCCTAGAGAGTGTCAATCACTTACTTTATCATTGCCCTCTCACCTCTGAAATTTGGAATTTCTTTCTATCTATTTTTGGACCATCCTGAAACCTCCCTCGGACCATCAAGGAAGCTTACAGTAGCTCGATTTTTTGGAGAGTTGACAAAACCATCAAGAAGGTCGGGGAAATGATTCCGGCAGTCATCTTTTGGGTTGTGTGGAATGAAAGGAACCCCCAGGTGCTACGATGGGATATCAACTCCAACTCAAGCCCTGAAAGCTAGATGCTTAAGTTGTTTTGTTTAGTGGAATTTTCTTACTCCTGTTAATAGCATGAACAGTTTTTTGAACTTTGTTAGCTCCATGGTTGATGGTACTAGTATAGCTCTTTTGTAACAGAGGCTAACATGTTTTTTCTTTTTGCTTCAAAAGCCTACTGACTTTTGCTTTTGTAATTTGGCACCTTCCAGTTGCCAAATATCAATGCAACATCTTACTTCATTAAAAAAAAGAAGTAACGTGCTTCATAGAAAGGCCATTAAAGAGGTGCAAAATTATAGGAGGCTAATAATAATACCAAAAATTCTCTCCTATAGAATTAAGGAAAAGTTTCCAAATTTTAACCAAAATATTTGACCATTCCAAAGTCACTTATTCGCGACTTTTTTCCTCCTTTTGGGTGTGGATTTCATGCTCACTTTTGGGCAGAAGCTTCAGTTTCATGTGGGCTCCAATATTCTTCTATTCGGGCTTGAACTTGAACCATAAAATATGAGTAGCACTTAATCCATTCTTCTCCATAATTCCTGGACTCGTTCTTGGGCTCTTCTTCCATGATAAACATCTTCTTGACTTCCCATTGAACTCCATCGGGGGTATGCCACCGTTGGATGCTATCAAAAGTGCTAATAAAATCCAAATACTATAATGAACTAGTTACTGCTGACAACATTGTCCAACAAAAAAGATTAACTAAACATTTAGCTTTAAGAGAATGTGGCTTGGAGTTGAGATGCCATCAAAACACTTTCTATTTCTCCCATTCCAAAGGCTCCAAAAAAATAGCAGCAGGGGTCATCAACCAGGTCTTCTTGATGGCCTTATCAACTTTCCAAAGATTCCATCTCATTTGAGCCTCTCTGAGATTCTGAGGCATCACCCATATTAATCCAAAAATACTGAAAAATATGTTTCAAAGGTCAAAAGCTACTGAACAATGTAGGAAGAGTTGGCTGACTGTTTCCTGCTGACAATTGCAGAAACAGCATCTATTGACCAGTTGAAATCCTCTCCTTTTTAATTTATATAGAGTAAGGCTGGCATTGTTGAGGGCCATCCAATTGAAACAACAACATACCTTGTATATTCCCACAAAGTGGGGTATGGGGAGGGTAAGTGTATGCAGTTCGTACCACTACCAACATATGATCTTAATAGGTAGTTTGGTCCACCAAATCAATTTCCAGGACCATGAGTCAATAACCTAATCTTGGTTGCCAAGTTGTCTATAGCAATCTTTAACAAAGAAATTGCATTTACTGGCCCATCTCATTTTGTCCGAAATACTTCTATCTATGTCAGATGTTTCCACTTTGTCTAGTGATTCCAATTTCCAGCAAGTCCTCTAACTCCCAGTCTTGTTGGTGTCTTCCGAAATGTATGTCCCAGATGTTATTGCTTCTACTCTGAGCAATTGAGAAGACCTTGTCCAATGCCATATTGAATAATTCAGGATACTCATCCTTTACGGTGTTGTTGCCTAGCCATTTTTCTTCTCAAAATTTGACATGTTCTCCATAGTTTAGGAGACTTATTAAGTTTCTCTTGATGAAAGTACATGTCTTATACTGCGACTTGAATTACTGGAGGAATCGTCACAAGAAAGGCTTAAATCCCTTGTGCTTTTGCATGATGGTGGAACTCTACAGCTTTCTGTTTTGCGTGAATACCTATTTTTTTTTTTGCACCCTTTGTGGTGTATTTATATGTATCTCTGAATCTAACTAGGATTTAGATTGTGGATTATCCATCTTGGATTTGAATTGATAATGAGCTAGTACCCTTTATAGGTGGACCTGTCCTAAACCTGACATCTGCCGCTTAAACACAAAGGTGTGCTTAGTTTTTTTTTTTTTTTTGAAGTTAACATATCTATTATCAACAAGGAGTGCTTAAGAGCCTATTTGGCTGGGCTTATAGCTTTTGGCTTAAAAGGCATAAGTTAGGAATTCTAACTTATGCATTTTGGCTTATTTTTGTCTTTTTGTCTTAAAAACACTTTTTTATTTCCCAAAAGCTATAAAAGTGCTTAAAAGCTAGTTTGACTTAAAAGCACTTAAAATAAGCCGATCCATATAGGCTCAAAATCTTACCAAGTCATTGTAAACTTATTTTGGTTTGGTAACTCAGGAGAGAGGTTCTTCATCCAAAGTTGTTTTTTAGGATATTTAACTTTTTCATGTGCAAGATTGCGGGGGAAGATGTGTATCTTTACGGATCATTGCTCCATGGCCTATATATGTTTGGAACTTGTTGGATTAAGCCAACAATTGTTAGAGCGCTGCTTCGCAGATGGAAGTACAAAAAGGGATATAAAAAGAATGTGATGCAACTCCTTAAGCACTCATGTGGACAATATTAAATGAGAAAAATAGATGAGACCTTGAAGAAGTAAACTCTAATTTAGATAAAAGTGGAAGATTGTTGAACTTTGTATATTTTTTGGAGTATACATCCTGTTCCAATTTGTAATGATCATTAGTTTCTAATGTGGAAAAACACATGGTTGTGTAAATTCTAATTATCTTATTGTTTACACCTTATTAATACCAGATCTTACATTTATTAAAAAAAGGACATATATGGTATTGAAGTATTCTTCCTTTATTGTTGCTTTTTAAAAGCATTTATGGTTTATATCCTCCAACTTATTCATGTGTGGCTTAGAAAATTGCTAGTACCCCCGTCCTAATTTATGTGGCATATTTCCCTTCCAGAGATTCAAACATGTCTGTGTTTGATGTAACTTTTCATATATATTTCAAATATTTTGAATAGTCAATTATTCTGGCTTATAGTACTTTTTACATAGTTTTCAAATATATAAATTTTATTTTAAAAAAACTGAAGATTTCATGGCCAATTCATGGTCTATCTTTGTTTGATAATCAGGAAACGAAATATGCTGCATAAATTGGGATGGAAGGAGTATAAAGTAAAAACATCAGCTATTTGCACTTTATCACCAAGAAAAAATTAGGAGAAAGTTACAACTCTCTTTGCTCAATTTAATTTTGCAATTAGTTGATTTGTCTTAACAAAAGAGAGCACCCCGTATACAAGTTCTATTCAAACTAAGGCTGTACTAAGGATTTGAATCTAGAAATCCCACACAATCATCTAGACAATAGAGAATATGACGTATTCTTTAAGAGTATACTAGGAATAACAAAATGTTCTTTGATTTGCGTCAATGAATTTTCCTGTCCTTCAAAAGCCCTCTTATTGCAATTTCAGTACTCCCTAGCAACTCCCTAGCAAGTTGCTTGGACTCTTCACTTTCGATGCCGCACCCGTGTCGACATGACGTGCATGTGGGTGTGGCCTATGGGTAGGGGATCCGTACCGAATCTGGTCAGCCTATTTTGGCTACTTTGACCAAAATCGGCGAAGAAATTTGGGCTTGATACAATGATTTCTGTAATCAAAACAAAAGCTATAGTGAAATTTTGAAAAATGAAATGTCTTCAATGCCGCACCCGTGTCTACATGACGTGCATGTGGGTGTGGCCTATGGGTAGGGGGATTCGTACCGAATCTGGTCAGCCTATTTTGGCTACTTTGACCAAAATCGGTGAAGAAATTTGGGATTGATACAATGATTTCTGGAATAAAAACAAAAGCTATATGAAAAATTTTGAAAAATGAAATATCTTCAATGCCGCACTCTCGTCGACATGACGTGCATGTGGGTGAATCTGGTTAGCCTATTTTGGCTACTTTGATCAAAATCGACAAAGAAATTTGGGACTAATACAATGATTTCTGTAATCAAAACAAAAGCCATAGTGAAATTTTGAAAAATGAAATATCTTTGATGCCGCACCCGTGTCGACATGACGTGCATGTGGGTGTGGCCTATGGGTAGGAGATCCGTACCGAATTTGGTCAGCCTATTTTGGCTACTTTGACCAAAATCGGTGAAGAAATTTGGGACTGATATAATGATTTCTGAAATCAAAACAAAAGCTATAGTGAAATTTTGGAAAATGAAATATCTTGTATGTAAAAATTTCGATGTCAGACCTTTTCCTTTTATTTCCCTTTGGGATTCTCCTCTTGATTAATATTTTCTCTTCAGAATACTTTGTTAGTTTTTCACATAAATGTCTCATAATTTACACATATAACTTTGATTTTAGATATTTGAATTATTTCACTCGTACTTGGATCCATATACCTGATTCTTAAAATTTGGATCATGAAGGATACGACCTCTAGATCTACACCCATATCTGACACCCTCATCCGAGTCCAAGCAACTTATCACCTTGCCTCTTTACGTTCTCCAGGATTTAAAATGTTACACTGTGTTTGGCATCACAAAGTTGATTTCCTTCATTCTAAATTAAGTTGCTCGAACTCGGGTGCGGGTTCCGATATGGGTACGGATACTTCACGGTCTCAATTTAAAGATTCGAGGATATGGATCTAGGGATCGATATGGGTGTGGGGATTTATCGAAAAATAATTTAAATATCTAAAAATAGAGTTATAAAACATAAATTATGTGATATTATGTGGAAAATTTGAGGAGAAAATATTGTTCAAGAAGAAAATCCTGAAAGGAGATAAAAGTTAACACATTAACATAGCAATTTCTATATACAAAGTATTCCATTTTCTTCAATTTCACCTTAGCTTTTGTTTTGATTACAAAATTTCTTAAATCTATCCAGACTTTCCCAGTTGATTTTGGTCAGAGTAACTAAAATCGACTGACCAGATTGGGCACGGATCCCACACCCACATCCATGTCGTGTCAGCACGGGTGCAGCACCGAAAGTGAAGAGTCTGAGTAACTTAGACTCTAAACTCCCTCACAAATTCGAAGCAAAATTACAGTTTTTCTTTTGATAACCATGGTTTCTGGGTCAGCTTGTGCACACCTCGATTAATTCTACGAGATACCTGTCACCTCCCACCAGCAACAAATACCAGGTAACTCTATCCACCATGGCTAAAACAGATGGGAATAAATCACCTAGTGTTTGTCTATGTTGGGAATTGAACCTAAGACATCATGGTACTCAACCCCACTTCATTGAACCACTAGGCCATACCCGTGCTAGGTGATAAACCTCTTTTCAGCCCCTCAAACATAAAGCACCAATTAAACAAATATTTTACTTCTCTTGAGTTTTCTTTCCAATGAGATTGAACTCCAGGAAGTAGTGGTGGAGCCACAACCACCCCTTTGTTGGAAAGTAATACCGTGCAAATAAGGCAAACATATCCTTATTAACTTTTGGATCTCCTTGTGCAAAGATAGTTAAGAATTGCGCTAGTTCCTATGTTCAAACTTTATGTATCTCCTTTTTGAAATTCCTGGTTCCTCCACTGCCCAGAAGCTGTTGTTAAAATGCCGATTTTCTAGGTGCTTTTTTTGCCCGTACAGCTGCATGAGGGAAAGTCCTTGAGTTTCACAGTCTATATAGCATGGCAGTGATCCAACTGTAAAAGTACCTGAAGGAACTCCCTCACAATTCGAGGAATGTCACCCTCTTGCAGGATCTTAATAGCATAAATATTATTTAGAAGTCCTGTGCTTCCTCCACTTTCTAATCATTGAAGGTTCTGGCTGAAGTTTAAGTCCCAACTCTTGTTGTTGACTCCACATCTACTTGAAGGTTCTGGTTGAAGTTTAAGTCCCAACTGTTGTTGTTGACTCCAATCTACCTCACTTTTGCTTAAGAAATAGTCAAGTATTTCTTCTTTAGTACAATCTTTTTTTTTTTGATCAAGTAAAAGTATTTTCATTAGTAATAGGGCCAGGAATATATGGTCATATATAAGTGGTGTACCAAACTGTAAAGAAACTACAAAATTATATGAGTCTCACAAATGTCACCTAATCCTCTTACAACGAGTGACTACATGGGTGCACCAAAAGCGACATTCCATGCTTTGCATCTTCTCCTTCATCTCCCACTCTTTCAGAAGGTAATCTTTTACGGTTTTTGGCATCACCCATCGGATGCCAAACCACCTAATAAATCCCACTATAACCTCACAGCTAAGCCATGATGTATTTCTTTAGTATATCCTTGAGAGAGTGGTTAAGGTAATCTGCCCAAGACAGGATTGCTTTTGGGTTGAATATTCAGAAAAAAATTAGTGAGCAAGGTTTCTAGATTGCAAACTAAAACAAGAAGGGATTTTATGAATTCTTGTTTTTCATTTTACCATTTTAAAAAAATTGAGAGGAATGTATGTCGTTTTAAGGTAGTGTCTTAAATTTCGTGTAATTGGAGGGAGGGAGCTAGCTGGTTTTCGTTTACCTTTAAAATTAAGACTTTACGTTTCTGTTATAGTCTTGCTACTCTCGTGACTCATTAGTTAGACTTCTTTTGTGCATATTGACATGATATGGTTGTTTAACTTTTTTTGCTTTTTAATCAAGTAGTCTAAAAATGGATGTCAGACATGTTTTTATGACCACATTTAAGCTCTTAAAATTGTGCTTTTGTTTTTATAAATATTTCTGTCTTAATATGGAGACACTCTTCTAAATCATTTCCATGTTTGATTTGAACATTTGTTTTTGTCTTATTCCTTTTGTTTTTCTGGCTCCTTTTGATCGTAGGTTCTTAGAGTTTCTCAAGCTGATGTGAACACACAGATTATTTTTAATTGCCAAATGGGACGTGGGCGGACAACCACAGGAATGGTGATTGCAACATTGGTGTACCTTAATCGAATAGGGGCTTCTGGTAATTCTTATTTTCTATGACGTCAGACCTGGCATTTCCCTTCAATTTCCAATTTAGAAATATTCCTGCCTTCAGTTTTTTTTCGTTCTAATGCAATAAGTAATTTCATTAATGGCATCCAGTGGATGCAGAAAATCAAAAGTACATAGCGCTAGAAAATATAGATCAGCTCCCACATAGAGAGATAAACTAAATATTTGGGGAGTTAACAGAATCTATTGGACTATCTTGGCAGTTTACGGGGAAGAGATTATGCCATCTTTTCATTCACTGCACTTTGACCACTTTCAGCACACACGTCTGGCATTCTGAATATTATGAGGGTTAGCTGGGCAATGCCTAGGACAACTACTGAGCTCCTAAAATGTTGGTACTTGAAAGGGTTGGGCAAGGAAAAGTAAAAGATCTGGAATAAAATGCCTGTTTCCATCTGGCGGATCATCTGGAAAGAAGGAATACAAGAATTATTGAGAGAAAAAAAGGAATCTGTTATCAGCATTAAGGGCAGATGCATTCCTTCTTGTTTTTTTGGTGTAAGATGGAAATCGCAAATGATGTAGAGTCCATTATAGACTTGAGCTCATTACACAACATGTAATGAGGCTTTCCAATGTGAATACTTTGCAGCAGTTTGCTGCTCTTTAATACCATAATTTTAGGGATACTTACAAGCCAATGTTTTGGGTGATCTAGTTTACCAAATAACCAACAACTGTATAGGTTCTATATATTTAAGTATAAATATACATATACTATACATACATAATCACTCTAAAGGTTTTGTATACTTTGGTTAGCACCGGTAATTAAGTTAGGTTGGAGGGACATAAACGAAAGAATCCCATACTTTTACCAATAGAAAAACGAGCATGTGCCAACCGAATTGGTTAAAATATATCTAGCATTTACAATGTGAATTGGAGTTGATGCTCCGTCAGAACATCTTCTCTTCCTTTATGTCCAGATACTCCAATACTCCCTTGCTCGTTGTTCTTAGATTCTGTTTTATTAAACCTTTTTAGTTGGAAGGACCTTTTTTATTCTCTTTGGATAGTGACCTGAAATTCATTTGTTCAGAGAAGGTATTCAATTCCTTACTTTGATAGCATGAGAGAAGAGAAAATGATTCTTTTTCAATTTATAGAAGTGGGACACAATATCCACTACTTAAGTCTTCTCTTCCAAATTCCAGAAAGTTCAATGTTTAGAAGTGGGAATACTTTTGAAAAAATGTTTATAGCAGAGATTCAATTTCTCAACTCTGATACCATGGAAAAAAGAAGAGAAGAAGACTTTCTGGAATGATTATCGGACATTTTATTTCACTGGGATGCAACACCTAAAATTCCACTCATGAAGAAAATAAAAAGAGAAAGTTTTGGAGTATATTTTACTTTAAAAAGTCACTCGAAAAATGCCAAAATAGTGTAGATGATGCCTCCAGAGAAAAGCGACACAAAGCCATTGAAGGGTCACTGAGAGTAAGTTCAGTGCTGTTGAAGCAATCATATGAAAAGACGAGTATTTTGAGAAGAATGAGCCTTGGCCAGATTGATGGCGAGCCTCGTGGGTAAGTAAAAGCTATTTAATGTCTATCAAAATGTGGAGACTTTTATATCATACAAAAGAGATGATAACATAATAGAACTTGCTTGAACTGGTTAAGAAAAACATACAATATGCTTCTTATATACTTCTTGAATCAAGAAGAGTTAGTAATGAGTAGAATTTTGAAATTCACAGTTGTGACTGAATGAGAAACCATATTCCATACTACTAACGTAAACATAGAGAATGAATCCAGACTACTTTAGCTTGTAATTAATTGCATTAATTCTCTTGACTTTTAACAGATTGCATGCAAAGATTTTTTCCATCATATAAAAATTTGATTTCATAAAAAGAAAAAAACATAAGCAGGCTCTAGTCGCATGCTTTCCTTAACTGTGACAGCATTGAACATGATATCTTGTAATTAAAGATAATTTTTGTCCGGTAATTATTCCACAAAATACAATCAATTTGGCAGCAAAATCACTCATACACTCATACAGGGAAGGTTTGATGCGAGAAGATACCGATTTTAGGTATAAAGCTCATGTGGCCCTTGAATGGGTAAGGGGTGGGGTATATGACAGATCCTCCAGACTTCATAATCGAGTTAACCAACAAAAGGGCAGAGTTCCATTTGATGGGTGGGTCTAGGGCGAACGAAAGATGTGTAGTAGAGGCCACGTGAGGCATTGTCTCATCGAACAAAAAAGAAATTTGCTTTTCCATTTTTTTAGTATGAGTGCTCCTATGTCAGCAGGACATTTTATGCAAGAACTAGATTTAATATTAAGTCCCTCATTTCTGCTAGTAGTTGATTCACACTTAGTAGAATGGCTTAATTGGACAATGAGAAATCATAGATCTTTGTATGTTCTGTTTGCTGTCCAACCCATTCTGCTACTTGGCAAAATGTTTCGAAAAAGGGAAATGGTAGGCGGAGGATGAAAAGGCATGTGTAATGTTGAGCCTTGTCGATCCTGTGGAAAAAACGCTCGCCGAGGGAAACTCTATAAGATTCAACATGGAGCGAAGAAGTATGGCTTAATTGGACAATGAAAAATCATAGATCTTTGTATGTTCAGATTTCTGTCCAACCCATTCTGCTACTTGGCAAAATGTCTAGAAAAAGGAAAATGGCAGGCAGAGGATGAAAAGGCATGTGTAATGTTGAGCCTTGTCGATCTTGTGGAAAAAACGCCGAGGGAAACTCTATGATTTGGTAAGTCAGGAGATCATTATAATAGTAAAGTATTGATATGGAATTTATTAGGAAAGTGGTTATGGAGATTTGGGGTTTGCTCTTTGCAGGGAGATGACCATGGAGAAACATGTGGTTTTGGAAGGGGGATGGAAGAGTAAGACGGTCACCCTTTTATATCGAATTTATATATAGATGAATTTATTGAAGGGTTGGGCAGAGTTTAATGAGAATGTATCATTCGAGGAGGGGGATGGAAATAGAGTAATTTTTTGGTGTCACAAATAGTGTGGGAATGATGCTTTGAGAATTTCATTTTGAAACTTAAGCTAGATTTTAATCCAAAAGAAGATGCTAGTCCAACATGTACAAAGGTTACACAGTGAAAGTTCACTGTGATTTGGTGTTGAGGAGAAACTTGCAAAACGAGGGAGTTGCAGAATTTCAAATTTTAGTGAATTTCTCCACGAACACAAGAAATGCACGATATATGGAGTTGGAGTCCGGGGAATAGTGGCACATTTTCTGCTTACTCTTACTATGAGAAACTTTTGGTGATGGTGTTCTTTTTCTATATCTATCGGTATGGATCTCAAGGGTTTCGAGAGAGATGTGTTTTTTTCATTTGACTATCTTGGGGAGGGGGATGATCTTGACGATTGAGAATTTGAGGAAGAGGAAGATTACATATGTCGGTATTTTATGTGTAAAAGCTCGAATGAAGAAGTGGTGTCAGGTACAGTGGATGATGCCAGGTACCGGAAAACAAGTGATGTTTAGTTGGAACCTTAGAAGACGGAATGGCCTTGTACACTTGAAGAATAGCCTCTTCTCCTTGTTTTCTTTGTTTACCCACGAGGTTCCTTATTTGTATGTATAGATGATTAGGTGATGTACTTTCGTTTGTAGAACGCCATATCTTCTAGTAAAGTTTTTTAGTTTTTTGTGTATACTGGTATACTGGCAATTTTTTGCCCTTCGTTTATAAAGTCTTATTACTTTATCCACCCCCCCCAAAAAAAAATGTGAAGGTAGATTGCCGGGACTTGATCTATGTTTAAATATTTGCTGGAAACATTATTGAGGTGCTTTCATCTAACAGGGATTCCGAGAAGCAATTCCATTGGTAGAGTTTCTGACTGCCTCTCCAATCTGAATGACACATTAGCAAACTCAGAGGAGGCAATACGTAGAGGGGAATATACTGTGATTAGAAGCTTGATTCGGGTATTAGAGGTATCAAAATAAAAATTTCTATTTCAATAATTTTAGCAGATTTGGCATTTTGTTGATTTAATAATGACTGGATTTGTGCTTCAAAGGGCGGTGTCGAAGGCAAAAGGCAAGTGGATAAGGTCATAGACAAATGTTCCTCTATGCAGGTAGGGGTGTATTATGTGCAAGAACATGTTTCCCTTCTACTACGTTTTGCCTTTGGTTATTTTCTCTACACAATCTGCTATGCTGTCTTATTGTTGGCATGACTGCTTCTTGTGATGAGAACAATCCATGAAGAATGTTTCTGCCATCCCTTTCATTTCATCTCATTTGAGGATGCTTGAAATTTTGCAGTTCCTTTTTGTGTGGATCTGAGAAGAAAAAATTATGATGCAAAGTTTCCGTTTGAATTTAATATGTGGATCTATGTGCAGAACTTACGTGAGGCTATTGCCATCTATCGCAATAGCATTTTGCGCCAACCTGATGAAATGAAGAAAGAGGCAGCACTTTCGTTTTTTGTGGAGTACCTCGAAAGATATTACTTCCTCATATGTTTTGCTGTATATCTCCATACACAACGAGATGCACTTTTTGCAGGGTCCTCTGCTCATTGTAGCTTTAGTGATTGGATGAAAGCAAGACCAGAGTTGTATAGTATAATCCGCCGGTAAGGATAAAATATTCTGCTATTGTGTTTAAAGTGCTTTCCTTACATGATTTTATGCTGCCACTTTTGTCGTAGTTATTCTTATCATTGCTTTTACACTTTCATCTTTTTTGGCACATAAATACTGCTGCAACTGGCTCTTTCAGGTAGTTATCTTACTTCATTTTTCATGTCAGTATTTTGTCACTGATTCATGTGTATATTATTGTTTGGCCTGAATAACTTTCATAAGGTTGCGTAATTTGATTTGTCTTATATTTATGTGAGAAATTAAAGAGATGCCTCTGTGCGAACATAATTTGACTGAAATTGACATCTTAATCTCCATATACTAAACTGGTGTTCAGTTGTTGAATTGCAGCTGATCACCCTAGCAGCCATGCAATTTACTTGCTCCTTAAATATTTAAGTATTTTAATGCATCTATATTTTATGGAGAAAACTTACTGTAATATTTCCCAAGAAAATCTACGCACTCACTAAATTTGTTTCAATTTGTCCTGTATTAGTTCCCTTAAGTTATTTGGCTCGGGGATTGATGTTTGGAGAAAGAAGGTAGAAACATCTCTTCAAACTTGTGAATCTGAACTTTGAGAAGCCTCTCAATTTTATTAAGTCAGTCGTCTCTACTATGCGATACATTGATCTAGTTACTTTCCATGTGTGGCTGGTGTTCTGATTTGCTTAAATTTTTCTAATGTAATGAAGGCTATCTTATGACATCTCATTTGTGTGGATGATGGTTTGTATTGAAAAAGCTATTACTACATACACTAGTTTATGATTCTTGACATTGGACTAGTGTTTATAGAGCTTTGAAAGCACTTGTATGTGCTCCAAAGGGATGCTTTTAAAAAAAAAACTGTAAAAGCCCAAAGGAATCCTGCAATATTGGAAGACTTATATGCTGGAGTTGGCTGCAGATTGCTAAGGAGAGACCCAATGGGAGCACTCGGTTATGCGAGCCTGGAACCGTCTCGTGCTAAATTAGTTGACAGTGCTGATAATCGCCCTTCTGAGATGGGGCAAGTAGCTGCTTTGAGGAACGGAGAAGTTCTCGGACCTCAAACTGTTCTTAAGAGTGACCACTGTCCTGGCTGTCAACATCCTGGCTTGCCAGAAATATTAGAAGGTGCTCCCAACTTTAGAGAAATTCCAGGATTTCCTGTATATGGTGTTGCAAATCCAACTGTCAGTGGTATTCGATCTGTTATTCAAAGGATTGGTAGCTCCAAAGGTGGACGTCCAGTTTTCTGGCACAATATGAGAGAAGAACCTGTTATCTACATCAACGGAAAACCATTTGTACTCCGTGAGGTTGAAAGGCCCTATAAAAATATGCTTGAATACACGGTATGAATGCAATTTCATGCAAATTTTTGATAAGTAACTTCTGTCGACCTTGTTACTGCTGACGATGCATAGACCCTTCATTTTGCATTGATGTACCATTGCCAAATGTGTGTGACATTGTATGGCATCATTATATGGATCCTTTAAACGGGTGCAACATGATATGGAACCATTATATGGATCCTTTAAAAACGGCATGTTAGAAACAGTCAAAAACTGAATGGACCTGTATCAGATCCATACTTGTCTCGGATCTTGGTACTCGGTCCTCGTTTCTAAAACTCTTGCTTGAATCCATTTATAAATTGCTGGTGGTGCATCTTTTGAAGCTTTGTGCCAAATTTTTAGATTTCTATTGTGCTGCCAGAAGCCATTCCACTACCTTTTGGCTTTCTCTATTTGGAAGAATGCAGCTTCTTCTTTCTTTCCTTCTTTTTCTTTCTCTTTTCACATCAAAATCAGGAAAAGTAGATCATGAAACTTCTGTTTGATTATAGCTTTTTATCTTGGTACTTTAAAAATTCTTGCAATTTCTTGTGTCACATGTTATTAATTTTAGAAAATATTCTTATTGATATTAATTCCAATGAGATCTCAATACACTCCCTGTTTCAATCTATTTGTCTTACTTTCGTTTTTTATTAGTCTGTTTAAAAAACATTAATACTTTCTATATGTAGTAACTCTTTTATTCCAACATCGTACTTGACATGTTTAAGACCACAAGATTCAAAGGGAATTTTGGTACATTGTGCACATGTTCAGTTTAATACCACAAGATTGAAAAGTCTCCCTTATTTAATTTAACTCTGTGCCAAGTCAAATTAGATACTTAAATTGACATGGAGGGAGTAGAACATAGTGCAAATATCGTTTTAAGTCCCCTTTTTGAACCTTTAGCTGTTATCAAAGACAATCGGATCTAATAGGTACTTCCTTTGTACCGAACAATCAGATTGCATAAACTGGAATTCATTTCGAACTAATTTTGATAGGTTTCAAATGATGCAGGTAGTTCTATTTTGAATTGTGCTTGTGTTTCTGTAGCTATTTTATCTTTCACTCAGAAGTTGTTAAAGTTCGTGTTCTCTATCTTAAAAGCCTTATTCTGTTTTCGTCACTATACAATATTTTCATTTCTAATGCAAGGGCTTTTTGTATTATGAAGTTTGCTGAAATTACCAGATATTTTCTTCTTTTAAGTGAATTTGCTGTGGGATCTTGACTCCTCTACGACTTGTGATTTCAATTCATGATGATAAACTGGCTAAGTACAACTATCTGAATATAGGGGATCGATCGTGAAAGAGTCGAAAAAATGGAAGCTAGATTAAAGGATGACATTATGCGAGAAGCTGACCGTTATCACGGAGCTATAATGGTTATTCATGAAACTGATGACGGTCAAATATTCGATGCTTGGGAACATGTGAGCTCTGATGCAGTTCAAACTCCTGTGGAGGTCTTTAAGTGCTTGGAGGCTGATGGTTTTCCTATAAAGTATGCTCGTGTTCCTATCACTGATGGCAAAGCTCCAAAAAGTTCTGACTTTGATGTTTTGTCTTCTAACATAGCTTCTGCTTCCAAAGATACTGCTTTTGTCTTTAATTGCCAGGTAACCTAGTATACATTATCTTCTTCTTCCGATTCGAAGACATTTGGCTCCAAACAGATATGTTGATGTTACTTATTTCTGCGATTACAGATGGGTATAGGGAGGACTACTACTGGAACTGTAACTGCATGCCTTTTGAAATTGCGTATTGATCATGGGAGACCCATTAGAGTATTGCATGATGCATCAAATCCAGATTTAGGTGGTGGTATGTCAAGTGATGATGAAAGTGAAGGCCAACTCAATCCACCTGCATCGTTAGTACTGAAAAGTAGACCTCAAACACATACGAATGATGCATTTGGGATAAATGACATCCTGTTGCTCTGGAAAATAACAAGATTGTTTGATAATGGGGTGGAATGCCGAGAGGCCTTAGATGCTATTATTGATCGATGTTCAGCTCTGCAGAACATACGCCAAGCGGTTTTGCAATACAGGAAGTTGTTTAATCAGCAGCATAATGAGCCTAGAGAAAGAAGAGTAGCACTAAATCGTGGTGCTGAATACTTGGAAAGATATTTTCGTTTGATTGCTTTTGCTGCATACCTTGGTAGCGAAGCATTTGATGGATTTTGTGGACAAGGAGAATCGAGGATGACATTCAAAGATTGGCTGCACCAGAGGCCGGAGGTTCAAGCAATGAAGTGGTCAATTAGATTACGGCCTGGGAGATTTTTTACCATCCCTGTAATGCCTCTGTCATCTATCTTTCTCATGGTTTTGGATTTTTTTGAAGTTCGATTTGATTCGGTTATAATTGTTTGTGCAGGAGGAACTAAGAGCTCCACATGAGTCGCAACATGGGGATGCTGTTATGGAAGCTATTGTGAAAGATCGGAATGGTTCTGTTCTTGGGAAAGGTTCTATTCTCAAGATGTACTTCTTTCCTGGCCAAAGAACTTCCAGTCACATACAGATTCATGGTGCTCCTCATGTTTACAGGGTATGTCAAATTTCCACTATCGTCAGGATGATCAGAAGAAGCTTAATTTTGATTTCACATGCCTAATATGGAGATAGTTATAGTTGCGTTAGGGTTTCCAAGAGAGATGTATTAGTACCATTTGCAACACAGGCCTTTATGATAGAACTATGTCATGTATCCCCCCCCAACACACACACACACACAAAAAAAAAAAAAAAAAACATGCACCATGCACACAATTTTCATCACATAGATTTGAAACCAAGTAGCGACATAAACATCATATGGCAAAGAACTATTTTCAACTTGATAGAGTAATAATACTTTGAGTGAAATTTAGCATACAGTATATTTGGTGTATGCTAAATATTTTCTTCCATTTTAAAAAAATAAAAATAAAATAGCATGCAGTTATATATATAGTGTTATATTACATCTGTAAATGTGTTACTACGAAGTTTAACTAAGCATATTTTTTTGTTGCCTATATTAGGAGAGATCAATACATAAATAGACTTTAAATTAGGATCAAATGCAAAAATTTGAGTAAGAATACTCTGATGAAATGCAATTACACACAGTAAATTGAAGAGAAGAATATACCCACAAAATAACACACAAGAAACAAAAAAAGAAAAAAAAAAGAGGAGATGATTCATGATTATGCCTGGTTTTGTTATAGAAGATTGTTATTTTTTCCAACCGGCATCATAGAATGTTAGGAAATGAAAGCAATAAACAGTAAGTAAACCCTAAGCTGAAAGAAGGGAGGCAGCTATGTAGAAAATCGGGTCAAACAAAGAAGTCCAAAGTATTGTACCCCAATCAGCAATGCAGTATGGGGCTGGTTTATCCCTCTGCTACTATTAGAGATCTAAATGTAAAGCCAGAAATGAAAACAATGGCACAGCAAGATCAAGTAAGCAGAAAATTGCTATGCTTAAGAAGATTACAGAATATACTATTAACAACAATGGAAGTACAAAAATATTGTTTGTCAAACCTTACCAAAGCAATGTATAAAGAATGGGACAAACAAAGAAATCCAAAGTATTCTACCCCTATTCAATCAGCGGTTCAGTAGGGGATTGGTTTATCCCTCAGCTACCATTATTGATCTCAACAAAATCTCCATAATCCGAATTGCAGTAGGGGGTTGGTTTATCCCTCGGCTACCATTATAGATCTCAACAAATATCTCCATAATCCAAATTGTCACGGCGTGGACTCTGTCCTTCTAATCAGGCAGAATTCAGGGCACAGAATAAATCAACCAAATATTCAACTTTTACCTAATTGTATAGGGTAGAGTTTTTAACATTTTTAAATGTCATGCAACTGCAATGCATTTATTTGACCTTGTAATGTAAGAATAGAATACAGTGTAAGATAGAGGCTAAGGACATAAAATTTGTAGTGAATATGCACAGTTTTTCAAATTTGTGAATTTTGAGTTTTTTTTCATGGCTAAAGCTTAAAATTCTTACTGAATTTCTCATACTTAGGTTGATGGATACCCCATTTATAGCATGGCAACTCCTACAATTGCTGGTGCAAAGGAAATGTTATCTTACCTTGGTGCAAAGCAGACGTCAAAAGAAAAAATTGCTAAAAGAGTAATTTTGACTGATCTGAGAGAAGAGGCTGTTGTTTATATTAATGGAACACCTTTTGTTCTTAGAGAATTGAACAAGCCTGTTGAATCCTTGAAGCATGTCGGAATCACTGGTCCATTGGTCAGTCTTTAATCAAATTACCCCTTCAAACATGGTTATATGATGATTTTATATCTATTTAAGTTCATTTTCCCCACAGGTGGAACACTTGGAGGCACGGTTAAAAGATGACATTCAATGTGAGATTAGACAATCTGGTGGTAGGATGCTTTTGCATCGTGAAGAGTATAACCCGACTTCAAATCAAGTTAGTATCATTGGATATTGGGAGAACATATTCGTAGATGATGTTAAGACTCCTGCTGAGGTATATGCAAGCCTGAAATGTGAAGGGTATGACATAACCTATAGGAGGATACCGTTGACTAGAGAAAAAGAAGCCCTGTCTTCTGATATTGATGCTATCCAATACTGTAAAGACGAGTAAGTGGCAGCACATAATTTAAAGAACATTTAAATGTCACTAGCCGTTTTTGTGAGGGAAAAGTTGGCATATTTGAACTGAGGCATAATTCGTTGATTGTATATGAAAGTTGGATAGTGCCTAGTCCTTCTGCAGCCATCACCATGGTAAAGAATGGATCTTGGGCCTAACTCAACCTCAAAAGCTAGCTCATGAGGGGAGGATTGTCCAAGTCCATATAAGGAGACCATGGACCCTTTAACCCACCGATGTGGGACTCCAACACCCCCCGCACGTCCAGGGCTGGACATTTGGAGCGTGGACAATATAAGACGGGGGGGCCCAACATTGGAAACAATGAACTGGGTGGGCCTGGTTCTGGTTCTGATACCATGTGGGAATAAATATTATTGAATTGTTGTCTACATAATTACATTGACACCCTGTTTATAGACACTACAATATAATCCTTTTCAAAGTGGGATTTTGTATACTATTTCTATTTCTACTCATATTCTAACAAGGATGACATTGGCAGATCGCTCTACATCTAGAAGTAAAATCATGTTTGTGTAATGGCTCGGCAACTCTAATATATCTCTGTGAATGTCCAATTGGAAATAATAGGATATGCCTCGCTGTACTTTTTTTTTGTAATCGTGAGTTCAGGAATCTTGATCTGAAACAGCCTCTCTACCCCGCAATAGGGAGAGGTAAGGTCTTCGTACATCCTACCTTCCCCTACGCTTCCCCTACGCTGGTTATGTTGTTGCTTGTTTGTTGTGAGTTTAGGAATCTTGATAGAACTATCATTAACTTGTCATTGCCAATTTATACTAGTTAGTGGCGCAAAAGCTACTATTCCTGAAGTTGTCTGGCTTGATTTGGTGTTTGAAAAGATTTAACCGTTCATTCTTTGATAAGAGTAGTGTTATAACATACTTCTTCTTTTGTTGTTGTCTCTCTGAATCCAGAGAAAAATTCTGTTCTGTGTCAGGTGCAGTGTGATTTTGATTGCCAAAGGGCAAAAAATGTCTTTCTACTAATGACTTTTTACCCATGTTGGATGAAGAATTTATTTGAGTTATTAATCAGTAATTTCCTTTTCTATGTTCTCATTAGAAGGAAAATTAAACTAATTGTTCTTTTTCTTTTCTCTAAACAGCTCTGCAGGAGCTTACCTTTTTGTATCACACACAGGATTTGGAGGGATTGCTTATGCAATGGCTATTATTTATTTAAGGCTTGAAGCTGAGGCTAAGTTGTCATTAGATATTCAGCGACCATTTGGAAGTACTGGTCTTCCTTGTTCATCTGTAGAGAATTTCGATGTTCAAATTTCTGATGACGAAGCTGGGAGAATGGGTGACTATCGGGACATATTAAGCCTCACTAGGGTTCTTGTGCATGGCCCCGAGAGCAAGACTCATGTTGATGCTGTAATAGAAAGGTACACATCCTCTACTTAATCCATAATTGCATGGGTTTCCTTCTCGCTTCCTTTAGCAGTTCAGCTTCCTGAAGTACGTACTACACAGGAGATTGGTTGAGGACAGATTCCATAAACTTCTCATACCATAAATTTTGTAAGGATTATTTAGATTCAGTTAGGGGATTCTCTATTCAACAGTAAAGGGAACTAGTCACTGAACTTTATTGACTTTATTGGGTGAAGACAATTAGTGAGTCAAATATATCCTTAATGCTTATTAAGATCTGTATATATTAGGGGAATTGGGTAAAACTAATTAGTCCAAGGTAAGGGGGAGACACAGAGAGGAGGCAGTGACAAGTTGTTAGGTAATAAGGCTTAGGGAAGGGTGCTCGTTTATCGGTAAAGTCATCTTACTGTGGTAAGCTGCTCTATAAAGATGTACATGTCTTCCCAAACCTGTCCGTTCGGATCCCCAAAAGCGCGAGAAAGATGTATTTTTTTTTGCATGGTTAGAGGCACTTATGTTGGTGCCTCATGTGCAAAATACAGGAAAGGATGTGGACTGCCTTCTATTGCATTGTCAGATAGCGTCACAACTTTGGTCAAAGATTCTGAGATGGTTTGATTTTGGACTATACCGGGTACGGTGAAGGATATTATATTCAGTTGGGCTTTTAGATGACACAGTAAAAGATATAGGGCATGATTTATTTCTTCATTGGCTTTGATGTGGGTAGTATGGAGAGAGAAATAGAAGAGCTCTTGAAGGAAGTGAGCTTGATTTTGTACATTTGAAGAATAGCCTCTTTATCTTTAATATTTTCTTGGTGTCTCATGAGGTTCTTATTCAAGGACGGGTGTCTTCTGTAGAGAACCATTTATTTCTTTGTTTACTTTTTGGTATACTTCTTGTAGATGGGAGCTTTACCTATTATTGATTAAATTATTCCTTGGAAAATAAAGACAAAAAGATTTGCCTTGGCTTTCTTCAGATAGTGTTGTAGTACGGTTAAAGGAGGAGCGATTTCTTCGCATGAGGAATTTCTATAATTTGCACTGAGAATTTGGGGCTTCTTGAGATAATAATTGTGAGTTCACTTGGTACATAGAAGGCAGCAGAAGTACTGGGAATGAAGATTGTGGAACCTGAAAGGAATCCATTTGTAATACACGGGTGACCATTCTGCCTGAGCTGCCCCTGGTGAAAGAGACTCTGCTTCCATACCACAAGGTTGTTTCAAGACTTGACCACATTGCATTTCAAGAGGGGGGAATTTGAAAGAAGCCTCAGTGCACTATTAATGGTCATCAGATCAAAAAAAGAGGGAGCCAACAGACTGTAGAGACTACAGACCTATAGTCTAGTGAGAAGCATCTACAAGTTAATCGCTAAGATGCTTTCTACTTAACTCAAAAAGGTGTTGGAGAAGACAATGTCTATCTCTCAGAATGCATTTGTGGAAGGAAGAAAAATCCTAGACACAACTTTGGTGGTAATTGAAGTGGCTAATTCGGAAAGAAGACACGAGGATTTCATGCAAACTAGACATTAAGGAGGCATATGATCATGTGAATAGAGAGTTCATGTACTTTATAATGTTGAAGATGGGGCGAGTAGGTGGAGGAAGTGGATCATGTTTTTCATATGAAAGGTCGGATTTTGATCCTAGTGAATGGTAACCCATCTGGTTTACTTGGAAGGTCGAGGCATCTAGCAGAGGACTCATTATCTCCCATGCTATTCATCCTGGTAATGGAAGTTCTTGGGGAGAATGATGGATAGATTTGTAGCACGTGGTACTTGAGGGCTTCTTTGCAGCGATCGGGGGGCAATGCGCAGTAAGGGTATCACATCTCTTGTTTGCACTCAGTCCCAAACAAGGAGGGGTCGGCTATATATACCGGATTGACCATGCTTCCCATGTAAGTTATCTTAGACCAATACTATATGAAATAAAAATGAAAATGAGGAGTGCTAGAAGTTATTTATATTTCCTAATACGGCTAAAAGACTTCTAGAAAGCATATGAGACTTTAGTTTTTTGTGACACATGCATCATGTGCTCTGGCAGGGTTGAAGCTCTTTTGAGTACCTATCTGGGCTTACCGTTGATGCTTCCAATAAGGACCAAGTATCATGGAGCCCTTGATGATTGAGAAAATTGAGGAGAGTATAGAAAGTATCAATAAAGTCCTAGAAAGTAAGAGAGAGAAGAGCTAGTTCTCATAAGCTTTTATTGAGGGGAGGAATTAGGTTTTCCTTCATTTGTATGGAATCCTCAACACTCAAAAAAGTTCTCCTATTTGCCTTTTTTTTGGCAGCGAGTGAAAATTTGAGAAAGAGGCGGATTACATATGTCGGTGCTTCATATGTAATTGTTAAGGGGAAGGTGTGAACCACCTCCTATTATATTGTCTGGTGGCAACTCGATTGAGGTGTGAGATTTGAGATGTCCCCGGCTGTGAAGGGCAATGTTGGACATAGTGAAGGAGGTACTCTCCATCTGAAAATTCAGAAAGCAGTCAGAGAGACAGGAATGTTGCTCGACTAGAACTCATTTGGGTCCTGACTCCTGTGGAAGTAAAGAAATAGGGGAGCGTTCCATGGGATAGAAAATGAGTACTTGAGTTTGAGGAATAGTCTCTCATTTCTAATTTCTTCTTGGTGCGCCATTGAAGTTACAGAATCTAGTTGTATCGAAAATTGGGTGTTGTTTGGGAAGAATCATATTCTCTCCGTTTCAGTTTGACTGGACACAGTTTAAGAAAGTAAAGAAGACTTCTCAGTCTTATGGCTGTTAACTAAAGGTGTATACTGTACCCAAATGTCCTTTAATCTGGTAGTCATAAACATGTCTATGTGGAATATTGCAATTAGAGAGTTGGCAAGTTTAGAAAAAGGTATTCTTTTTTTGAATGGGCTAAAATAGAAAGTAAGACAAACTAATTGAAATAGAGGAGTGTTGTAAATTATATACTTTTTAGTATCTACCTGTGCACAGGAGATTTTCTCATTATTAATAAAGTCATTAGAGAGAATATGTTTTTTTGTACAGCAGGAAGTGGGGAAATCATTGTTGACCAGCTTTTTAAGTTCGAAACTTACAGAAAAACAGAATTTTGCCACTTATCAGTAGACTCAGGTCATGCTTCTACTTTGATATGGTGTAGGTGTAGGAATTGATCTAACTAGTTTGACCTTGAAGGGTTAAATCAACTGAATTGCAAGCCACTGCTTTTCTGAATATTTTCTCTGACAGTTTCTTTCAATTTTTCAAAGGTGTGCCGGTGCAGGTCATTTGGGAGAAGATATTGTTCAATATTCACAGGAGCTGGAAAGGAAATTAGATGAAGATGAAGAACGTCGAGCATATGTCATGGATATGGGCATTAGAGCTTTAAGGTTAATTTTCATCCATCTCTTTTTTAAATGAAGAATTTGTTGATAAAAATGGAAGGTAGAAGCAGAGAACAGAATATGCTCAGTTTTCAAGGAACAAACATACTGCTCTTACACCATCTTCGAGGTCCTCTTTTGAACGCTTGATTAAGATAAACTGGAATTTCTATTGAGCGGCAGAAATGCATATTACTGAACTTCGATTGTGCAGCAGACAAGTATACAAAATATTGAAAACTAAAAAAAAAGTTGATGGAGCAGGGGACAACCTAAAATAGATAAATATTGAAAACACATAATGTGGACTGAGAGTAGTGCACTATAGTGAACATTTTGTCCTTGAGAAGCCCGTACTTCATTCATATGCTATATGGTCTTTTTATAGTTAGCCTTTTCCTTGGAAGGGAAAGGTGAATCCTTTTTCCCAGAGCAATGGCCTGTTAACATTACATCTTAGGTTCTTTGCTGCAAAACAGGTTTAAAACTGTTTAATAATAACGGTTTTATTTGTTTCTTTTTGCAGGCGATATTTTTTCCTGATCACATTTAGATCCTATCTCTACAGCAGTTCTCCAGCTGAGATGATATTTAGTGAATGGATGGATGCGAGGCCTGAACTTGGCCACCTATGTAATAACCTTAGAATCTGACAGAGGATAGTGTCAACTCATATCCAACATTAAACTCTTAAGGCTCTCTGTGTGCATACCTACAAATACAAAAGGGATGTGGAATAAAGTTGACCAGATTGAGAAATTTCTGATACTAAAACCAGAAAAGTTAGTAGCTGATAGCCATAGCCTTTAATTGGTTCAGAACATAGACGTTGTGCTGCAGCCAAGCAAATTGCAAGACTGTGGCGACAGAAATCAAGTTGAATTGAAAGAGCATTTTTTGTGTAAATTGGGGAAAAGAAACTTCGTAGGTTAAGGTGGGTTGTAAGTTGCTAGTTAAGGAATATTTCAGTACTCTAGTTGTCAACAAACTGTAAAGTAGTTTCCGAACAATGTATGTGTATATTAGCTTTTCCTGTGGAAACACATAGATATAGTCTTTTAAGTGCAGATGTAATGACATGTTGTGTTAATAACTGTTGACATGTATAGAAGCTGCTTCGTGTAGAGATGGATTTAATTGCCTTGATGATCATAAAAGTAACTTTTATAGATATGAAACAAATTAAAGGCTTGTATTTTTTGGCTGTATACGACCTGCAAATCAACTATATTTCGATCTCAAATTAGTTGGAATTTGCTATAGGATTCTTTTGCACAAGTCTTCTCGCTACCCTATGAATATGTGCTAATAGAAGGAAAATTATCCCTTACTAATGTAAAGGGATAAAAGAGAACGATGCATATTAAGGCAACTGCATATAGAAATATTGAAATACATTTGTACAAAAATGTGTTCCTCCATATGGAACACCCCAAGTCTAATTTGTTTTCATTATTATTAAATCAAATCTTTATTTGATAAGAAAATCATTTATGTTTTGTAGTGACGGTGGAGATGATTTGTAGTGGTGGTGGTAATGGTAGGTGGACATTGACAACGATGGTAGTGGTAGTTGTGATGGTGGAGATGATTGGTGTTATGGTATCTGTTATGATGGTGCCAATTGATAGTGGTGGTGATGGTTGTGATGGTGAAGTTGATTCATGTTAGTAGTTGGCGGTGTTGATGGTAGTGACTGAAAAATGTGTGCTAGTTGACGATGTGTTGATGGTATTGTTGCACCATTAATTATAATAGTGAAGGTGGTTGGTAGTAGGAGTTGGTCGTTCTGCTGGTAGTGACTAATAGTGGTAGAAGAGGTGTAGGTGACAATGATGACGACGGTGGTGGTTGATGATGCGTTGGTAGTAGTTGGTAGTGAGGCTAGCAAGTTGTGATGGTGAAATTGGTTGATATAGAGATTGGTTGCAGTGGTGGTAATGGTTGATAGTGATGGTGGGGTGGCGGCAGTAATAGTGACGGTGGTGGTGACAATGGATATATTTATAATGATAGAGGTGGCATGTGTGATAGCAGTTGACAGTACTGAAGCGTCAAGAAGATATCGATGTAATAGAAAACCTCAAGAATCAATCGTATTTATGTGGGAATATGAAAGAAACCTTCAAATGCTAAAATATAAAAGCGCTTCTTCTTGACGAAAACTAGAGGCCATGGCTACTACCAATGACCAGCCATCTCAAATTGCTTGTCATTACCTTTTCCGAACACTGATTTCCGTCCGTTGAGCTCTCCTTTAAGAAACCCTCTTATAGTTTCGGCACCAACGCTTGCAATTGGAAATTATGCCTCAATCGTTAATCCAGCAACCACTGCTATTCATAAGAAAATAGATATTACACCTATTCCTATTTAAAAAGTTGACTATGTAAATGAAATACCGGTAATCAAGTGTACTGATCAAGAAGTCAAACGAATGAACATTATTGAGGAGTTACAATTCGCAATTATCGGTAAATTCTCATATGGATGGCCTGATATAGCAGAACTTAGAGAACAAATTCCAAAACAATGTGGTATTAAAGGTGATTGTAAAATAAGGCTTATTAGAAATTGACATGTTCTAATAAGATTGGAGTTGACTGAGGATTTTGTTAATTTACTATCTAAGAGTGCATATTACATTAATGCAAGAGATGGTGGTTCATTCAAATGTGTCCTCTCATTTATGATGAAAACTTCAAGCGGGAGGACGAAACCACACAGGTTCTTTGTCAAAAAGGTCCTTTTTCACTTGCTTCAGCTGTTAGGAAACCCCTCTATTTGGATGTTTCCACAACAAATAAGACCAGAACAAGTCGTGCCAGAGTTAAAGTGCAACTGGACCTGATGGCAGAGAGACACCAATATATGATAATGGAAATTGAGAACGAATTGACAAAAGAAAAAAGGAGCATCAAAGTAAAGATCAAATATGATATGATTCTAACCTATTATACTAAGTACAGTTTGCAAGGACATGAGATGGAGGAATGTAGGGTGTTTCATCCTGAATTAAGACAAGTTGTGGAGAAGCCTACAGAAGATAATCAACAAAATCACACTCAGCCACAACAAAATAAGAGGTGGAGATATGGAAGGGGACAAGAAAGATAGAATCCAACAAGAAAATGTTTACATATAATAAAAATGTAGATGCAGCAGAGGAGGCTCTCTCTTTGGCTAATCCATTTGATGTGCTTTAATAGGGGGAAAGCAAAGAAGAAGAAGGAGATAAGGTAGTGATCAAGAATAGTTTAATTCTAATAAAAATAGAGAAAAAACTCCAACAGTAGTGAAGGAAGCAATTCATTCAACAAAAGAACATGGTAACAGTAAGTCACGACAAAAAGGAGAAAGCGATTCAAAATGAAGAGATAGAGTGGAAGTTGAAAAATTCACACTTGAAGAAGGAGAAATTGATTCTACAAATGTTAGGTCACCAAACAGAGGGGAAATAATTAATAAGCAAGATGATGAGAGTAAGAACATATCTACAAAAGAGTTGATATCTAAGTTTTTTCACAACCATGCAAAGGTTGGTCATACAATTGATTCAACGGAGACACTTGCAGATCAGAAGAAACAGTCAAATGATGATAAGGAAAAAATCACACAAGCAGCAAAGGTTGACGATATCTTGGACAATTATGAAACTTAAGGTAGGGAGAACTCTGCTGATATGGAGGGAATTACTGATGAAGGGAACAATCAAGTAGTTATTCACATACAGGGCCAGAAAAATAAAAGTTTAAATAGATTAGTAATGGTTCAGAACACATTTCCAACAAATGAAAGGGAGGAAAGGCACTTATCTTGCAATAAACAAATAGCAACAACATATAATTCTTTGGTTACGATAGACATATCTTTGGATGTTGATGAAACAATACGTTGGAGAAATAACAAACGAAATAATATTCTCCGCAACATGCTGACACATAACATTGGGAAAGTGCAGATAGTTGCACAACTTGAGGATGGAAATAATCAAAGTACCTCACAACTAGCAGATGCAGAATTGAAAGATGTTGATTTATCACCAAAGGATTTAAACTTAATCAAATATGCAAAAAAAGGAAAAGAAACAGGGTACTGGTGAGGCTAATTTGCCTAGCAGAACTCAGCCAAGAAAAAATAAAGGGTCGCAAAAGACAAAAAATTCATGAAGGCTATTTTTTGGAATATTAGATCTGTGAAGCCACAAAAGACTTTTCAGAGAGTGAAAATGTTACACAAGTTTCACAAGTTTGCTTTAATTTCTTTACTTGAGTCATTTCAACATACAAGAACCATCAATAGTTATAGGAGTAGAATTCAAATGTCGTTAGTGTTTCACAATTGCAATGGAAAGATCTGGTGTTTTGTCAAACAAGGGTTTGATGTCACGGTTGTTGTAGATACTGAACAAAAGTTGACTATGCAGTTCAAGGATCAAGTTAGTGGTATTAATTTACTGGTGACAGTCGTGTATGCTAAATATGATAGAAATCAGATATTACAAGTCTGGGACAGTATCTATGATAACTCAAATGGGGTGAATATCCCTTGGATAATTAGCGGATACTTTAATGTAGTTCTTTCAAGGGAAGATAGGATTGGTGGTGTTCTAGTGATGGATATTGATGTTGAGAGCTTCAAGAATTGTATTGAATCTTTTGGCTCAACACAAATATAATATAAAAGAAGTATATATACATGGTGGAATAGGAGAGCTGGTTCTGATTGTATATTTGAAAGGCTTGATAGAATTCTTTATAATTGATACTTTTAAGGTATGTATTCTCATTCAAAAGTAGAACACCTTTCTAGAGGCAGTTCTGATTATGTACCACTTCTCATAATTTGTGAGAATAGAGTCTCTAGATTTCAAAGGACTTTCAAATTTCTGAATTTCTGAATTTTTGGTCTGAAAATATTGACTTTAGGGAATGGTTAGGAGTAATTGGGATAGTGAATACTCTGATGATCCATTTTTGGATTTTAAAAGAAATATTAAGAAGGTTAAAAAAGCTCTATCAATATGGAGTAGACAAGTATATGGGGATATATTTCAGTAATTATTTATCAGAGAAGAGATTGCTAAGATTAAAGAAAAACTGTTTGAAGACAATCCATCTCAAGAAAACAGGGCAGTAATGCAAAGGGCTAAGGTTAAATACATCAGGTATCTTCATTTAGAAGAAAATTATTGGCAACAAAAGGTTGGGTATGATTGATTTGAAAGTGGGGATAGAAATACCAGGTTTTTTCATAATATTATGAAAGAAAAGAGGAATAAATTAAAAGTATTTAGAATTATGAATCAACATGGTTGCTGGTTAGAAGAGGAAAATCTTCTTGAAGATGAAGCCATTAACTTTTACCAAAAGCAATTTACACAAGAAAGGGATGTTTGTTCTTTTGCATTGCTTGATCATATTTCAGAATTAATTTCGGATGAAGATAATGAGATGTTGGGAGCCATGCCTAATGATGAAGAAATTAAAAAGGTTGTGTTTAGCCTTAACAGTAACAGTGCTGGTGGTCCTAATGGTTTGACAGGAAGATTTTATCAGACTTGTTGGGATATTGTTGGAAATGATGTCATTAGAATGGTCATAGATTTTTTTTGCTGAAAATACTCTTCCAAAATCCATTACTCACACAACTTGGTTCTCATACCCAAAAAAGATAATGTACAATCTTTTTTGGATTTGAGACCCATTAACCTTAGTAATTTTATAAATAAGATTCTTCTAAGAATTTTTCATGATAGATTAGAGGGTATTCTTCCTAACTTGATATATCCTAATCAATCAGGTTTTGTAAAGGGCAGAAACATTGTTAAAAATATGTTACTTTCTTATGCGTTAATTGTTTACATAGGAAAAAGAGGTAAACCCTCTAATGTAGTGTTAAAACTGGACATGGATAAAGCATATGATAAGGTGTCCTGATTTTTCTTGATGAAAGTTCTCAGAAACATGGGTTTCTACAATAGAGTGGTTAATGTGATTCAGAGATTACTTTCTAATAACTACTATTTAGTGTTATTAAATGGCCAGTATGTTGGCTTTTTCCACTCTACTAGGGGAGTGAAACAAGGAGACCCACTATCACCTGCTCTTTTCATACTGTCTGCAAAGGTCTTGACAAGAGCCTTGAATCAGTTATTTAAGGATAATAATTATGTGGGGTATGAAGTACTTAAATGGAGCTCTAATCTAAATCATCTAGCATATGCAGATGATACTATAATTTTTTCTCATCTAAAGTATATTCTATGGAGAAAATAATGTTGAATTTATAGGAATATGAGAAAGAGTCGGGCCAGAAGGTGAACAAAGAGAAAAACTTTTCTTACATGCATAAAAATGTTCAAAATGATATATTACAACAGGTGGAACAGGTTATAGGAATGGGAAAGGGTGATTTTCCTGTGAAATATTTAGGATGTCTTATATCACACTCAAAATAAAGAGGACTTCGCAGACTTAGCGGACAGTATTAGAAACAAACTACAAGCATAGAAGGGGAGGCTACTATCTTATGGTGAAAAAAAAGTGTTGTTGAAAAGTGTTCTCCTAAGTGTTCCTATATATGTTCTTTCGGCAGTTGTCCCTTCTAAGAGTGTTATTAAAGAGATTCAAAATTTTTTTTGCTAAATTCTTTTGGCATAATAAAGAGTCAGGTAGAGGCAAGCATTAGTCTGCCTGAAAAAAGGGTTTGTCTGCCAAAGCAAGAAAGAGGTTTAAGATTTCGATCCATGGATGATATCTCACAGGCTATGAATTCTAAGCTTTGGTGGAAATTTAGGACACAAAATAATTTGTGTACAAACTTTCTTTGGAATAAGTACTGTAAAAAATAAATTCCTACTCTAGTGTAGTGGAAAAGTAGGTCTCAAGTGTGGAAAACTATGCTAAGAAATAGGGAAAAACTTAAAAAATTTATTTGGTGGGAACCAAGAAGTGGAACTTCCACAATTTGGTTTGATAATTGGACCAAAATGGATCCACTGTTTAAACATCAAACAGAGGTACACACATGTCATCCTCCGAATGATGTTGGGGAGTTCGTTAACAAAAAGGGGTGGAACTATGAAAGTATGTAGAATCTTCTTCCTAATTATGTCATAAAACATGTCACACATAATATGGTATTTGTTTGCTATAATGATGGGATGGATAAACCATGGTAGACCAAGAACAGTAATGGGCAGATTTCTTCCAAGAGTGCTTGGGAGCTGCTAAACAAAGAGCTACGCTTCCTAATAGTGATTTAAGGGATATTTGGTGTAAGGAATTACCTTTTAAATATTTCTTTCTTACATGGAGAATTTGGTTGGGAAAAGTTTCTGTGGCTGCTTTAGTACATCAGTAGAGTCCAGAAATTACTGCTAATTGTGGTTGTTGTAACTGTCCTAAGGTTGAAACTATTGGACACCTTTTTCTTAAAAGTGAAATGTCTAAGAGAATATTGAACCATTACTATGGTAGAGATGGTATTATTGAGCATAGACTCAATTTGAAACAAAGTGTCAGATTATGGAATCAACAAGGAGGAAATAGTAGATTGAAGGTAGCGTTCACTGTAATCCCCATCCCCATTCTTTGGTTTTTATGGAAGAGGATAAACATAATTTTGCATGATGATAAATACTCAAAAAGGAAGATTTTGTGGGAGATCAATGACTCTATCATTAATTTTGTTAAGATAAGATTTGAAATGGTGATTGTAGGAATACTTTGGTCCAATATAGTTGATGATCTGCAGGCATATAATAGTATAACTACTGTTAAAATTGTAAAATGGAGTCCTCCTGATCAGGGTTGGTTTAAAGGAAATACAGATGGTGCATCAAGGGGAAACCCTAGTCCAAGCTCATTTGTTTTTTGTATTAGGGACCATGAAGGAAATATGGTGGTTGCTAAAGGTTCTAGTATTCACGACACAACATATTTAGTGGCAGAAGCTACAGCCATCAAAGAGTGTTCGAGATTTTGTAAAGATAAGGGTATTCATCAGATTGTTATGGAATCAGACTCGTAGATCATGGTATGAATACTTGAAGGGAAGTGGGATGTTTCATGGAGTGTATCAATGATTGTCAACACTATAAATCCCTGATGAACCTCCTAACAGTGAGAGTGGTGCATTCCTTTACGGAAGGCAACACCCTTGCTGATTTTTTCTCTAATCTAAGTTTTGATTTTACAGGAGAGGTATGTTTTAACATTTTCTTTGAGGTTCTAGATAAGTCCAAATGCATTATTAATCAATACAAAGCAAGTATACCACAAATCAGAAGAATAATTCAAGATCTACGACAGTAAGACATAGAACATAAAGTAATACAGATCAAGAATTACTAATGTGGACACAGAAAAATAAAGAGTAAGAATTATTACCTCCTGAGTTACAAGGATATATCAGGAGTCATTTTAATTACAATCCCCAACATCTAAAGAGTTTCATATGAAATTTGTGTGAATAGGTGGTTCAATAACATCATTTGTAGGAAAAACAAGGATCTGAAATACCTTTTATTGGGAGAGAGTCCCATGAATATTTTACCTTACACCCAGTGAGATTTAGGGTGTTAATGACTAAAATATTAGAACAATAGGTAAGCTCAGACTCACGGGTTTCCTCAGATATGATAACATGTACCCCTATTACACGAAAACACAAATCAGATTTAACCCTCTTCCTGATTCTTGAATCGATTTCTCAGGTTAAGCGGTGGTATTAGCTTCCGATGAAGCTCAACCCACTAATGTAAGAAAATAAAAAAAGAAAAAAGAGAGGTTTGAACTTACTTCTACGATGTTAATACTCTATTAAGGTGGATTTTGGTTGTGAATTTAAAAATGTTCAATATTTGAGCAATAACTGGGAGCAATTTAGGAAAGCTGACTACGCCTGTAGATGGAGATATAGAGAAATAGAGATGAAACATGACCATGTCTTGGTGTGTTGAAGATAACACAATGATCGCTTTACAACGGACCAATGATTAATTGTCGGAGAGTGCATGAACTGGCACACTTTATAACTAAAAATGCAATGTCTGACCTCGTCAAAGTAAGATACTGGAGAGCACTAACAACATGTCGATATAGTATTGGATCATGGAATTTTGGACTATTCTTTTGATATAGCTTGGCATTGGTTGCCATTGGTATAAGAAGAGGTTTGCAAGTGCTCATTTGTTTTTTTTTTCCAGCAAATTATGCACTTATTGAGCTTGAGAGAGTTTTAGTCCTGAGGTGCATCGCTTCACTTCAATTTCAAGGAAGAAAGTGAGGTCGCCTATATCTCAAATAGAGAAGTCACAACCCAGTTGGTCTATAATGGCAATGATGAACTTGTTGGAGTTCTCTGTCAAAATAATATCATCAACATATACAAGAAGATAAGCTTTAATACCACCTGAGTTGCAGATAAATAATGAAACATCCATCTTGGAAGGAGAAAATTCAAGGGACACCAAAAATTGGAGAAGATTGGTGTACCAGGCCCTTGGAGCTTGCTTGAGGCCATACAATGATTTATGGAGTTTGCAGATATAATGAGGTAATTGTGGATGAGTGAACCCTGGAGGTTGAGCAATGAACACATCTTCAATGAGATCACCATGTAAAAAGGCATTTTGAACATCTAATTGACATAGGGGCCAGTTCTTCGAGACTGCTAATGAGAGAATAATATAAATTGTCTTGGGTTTTATAACTGGGCTAAATATTTCAAAAAAATCATAGCCTTTAACCTGGTGAAAATCTTTTGCAACAAGGAGAGCTTTATACCTTTCAATAGACCCATCAGAATTTCATTTAATACGAAACACCCATTTACAGCCTAACACATTCATAGAAGATGACAGAGGCACAAGAGACCAACTTTTATTTTTATATAGAGCCGTCATCTCAGCATCCATAACATCTTTTTATTCTTTGTATTTTGTAGCTTTAGATAAATAAGTAGGTTCAACTGTAGGAGGTGAGAGCTGTGAGGAAGAGGACAGTGAGGTAGAGTGGGATAAAGGAGGTATATGACGGAGTCGCATGTAGTGAGTGAGCTCAGGTGGAATTTGGGCTGAGGAATGATTAACTACAGGTTGGGTGTTCAGTGGTATACCATGTGAGATAGGAATATTATTTCCAGAGATATCTATTACTAATGGGGTAGACGAAGGCGAAACTACTGGTTGTTTTATCGATGGCGAATTTGAAAAAAAATTAATTGGAATGCTAGTTGGAAGAGACTCATGAACTGCTGGAGTGGAAGAGGATGTGGTGGATGGTGTATTAAGTTTCGATGAACTGGATAAGAATGAGTGTTCTATGGGTTAGGAGAAACAGGTATAGTGGCAGTGGTATTTTATGACACAACACATGGAGCAACGAGATATGGAGACAATTGCAAGCGACAGGGCTGAGGATAGACTGATTTTTAAATGGAAATATTGACTCATCAAACTTGACATGTCGAGCAATGTAAATGTGACCCGTATGCCTATAGAGACACCTATAAGCATGAAATACCAAGAAAAATACAAGGAGTGCTGCGATAGTTAATTTTATGCTTGTTATAACAAAGACAACCAAAAACTTTGAGAAACAAATAGTTTGGTGAGCGATTAAAGAGCATCTCATAAGGTGACTTATTGCCATAAATTGAAGTGAGAAGGCGATTAATCAAGTATATTATTGATTGAAACGTAAAGTGCCAATATTTAGAGGGTGTACAACTATCATCCATGAGACTTAGTCCTGTTTCGATAATTAGTCCTATTTCGACAATATATCGGTGCTTGCGTTCGACTCGACCTTGTTGTTCATGTGTATATGGTGATAGAAGTCTATGTTGAAATCCAAGGTTAGAGCAAATAGTGGATAGAGATCGAAACTCTCTACTACCATCAGATTGTAGTGCTTTTAGTTTGGTGGTGAATTGGTGTCCACGAGGGCTAAAAATTATTGAAAAATAGAGGCAACATCAGATTTTTAAAATAATAGATAACACCATGTATATCCAGAGTAATCATCTATAAATACATAAATATTTATAGCCATTCAATGATTGAAAAGGTGAAAGGCCCCATACATCAGTGAACACTAATTATAAAACATGAGAACTTGTATTCAATATATTTGATAAAGAGAATTTATGCGACTTGCCAAGTTGATAAGCAATGCATAGAGAAGCTAGCCTAAAACTAGAAAAAGGTAAATTATTTTTGTGTAGGAATTGATCGAGCACTCTTTGATGAGGATGGCCAAGGCGAAAATGCCAACAGGATGATGATGGCTTAACAACTACATAAGCCTCGGAGAGGAGTATCTGTGGAGTGGAACAAGAAAGTGATAGAGTATATTGTTACTCAGCCCGAAAAGAAGAGGAGTCCTGGTTGTGGATCCTTAACAACAAAATGATACAGGTGAAATTCAAAAATAGTATTATTGTCATGAGTGAATTTTTGAATGGATAAAAAATTCTTAGTGATAGAAGGAACATGAAGAACGTTATTTAGAGAGAAGGATCGATTTGAGAAACTAGAGAGAGTGGCCTTACCGGTGTGCTAAATAGGTAAACTTTGGCCATTACTTACATGAAGTTGGTCATTGCCTCAATATTCTTCATATTGCGAGAGACTAGACAGATCAGGAGTGATGTGATGCGTTGCTCCAGAGTCAGGATACCTATTTTGTGTAGATTAAAGTGGAGCCTACTGTGCTAGATGAGCTGCTGGATTGATGAAATGGGCATAACGCTGAAAGCAATTTGGAGCTAGATGATTCGAGCCATTGCAAATTTGGCAACACTACCTATTTTAAGAGTTTCAGTTGTTTCCAGACTGCTAATTATTTCCAGAGTAACTTGGTTGGTGGGAGTTGCGACCATGACCTAGGGATTAGTTGTTGTGCTGGTTGCGATTAAAGTTTTATGTAGAACGTTGGATGAAATTTACAGCAGGTGATCGAATTGGATCCGACATCAATGATGAGATTGACAAATTATGACAGAGACGGACCATGAATAAATTCATGGCATTCATGGTTTAATAGTAGGTTATGGAGCTCTGAATACGACACAGGTTCAGGGCGAGCAGAGAGCATAGTTACACTATCTTTAAAATCTGAACGTAACCCTTTAAAGACATAAATATTGAAGTCCAATAATTAAGATGACGTCATGCAATAGATAGCTCATCTGAAAGAAGCTTAGCCTTCTAAAGGTATTGTGACACGCTAAGGTCTTCCTGTTTTAGATTTTGAAGTTGCATATGAAGATTTAAAATTCTCGTGTTGGAGTTTAACGATAAGTCAGCTTCAAGTGTATCCCAAATTTTTTTAGATGTGTTGGGACCTATCACTATAGTTAGAGTTTCCTTCGATAGAGACGAAATTAACAAACTCATAATTAGTTGATCTTGTTGAACCCATTGAACATAAAGAGGATTCGATTGAACATCTATGGATCCTTCAACAGAAATTGTAGGAGAGGGGCATAGTTTTTCTCCTATGATGAAGCCATGGAGATTTTATCTTTTAAGATATGGTAACAATTGGGTTTTTTAGAAGAGAAAATTATTCGATGTGAGCTTGAGTGAGATAAAGTGATGAGCGTAAGAAAGGGAGTTCAAGATGGAGCTGGAGGAAACTACACTAGTTGTTATCATTAGAGAAGAGGGAAGAGTTGACAAAGACGGGGAGCTTGTCGATGAGGACGAGGAGCTTTTCCCAGAATTTGGCTCAAATACCATATTGAAGCGTCAATAAGAGATAGATGTAATAGAAAACCTCAGGAATCAATTGTATTCATGTGTGGAATATATATAGATGTGATTGTCGTACATTAAAAGGAGTTAGGATTGGATTACAAGTACTACACAAAGTCCTACACATAGACAAATTGATACTCTAATGAGATAGTAATCTACAAGAACTAGGATACTCTAATAAACAGTAGTTGGTAGAAATGATGGTTGTCAAATGGTTGTTAGAACAATGGTGGTGGGTGGTTGACATTGGTAATAGTGACTGACATGGTGATGGTGGTTGCGATTAAGAGATGGTTAGTTATGGTGGCGGCTAGTGATTATGGATAATGTGGTAGTAAATTTTACCCACATAAGAAACCTCTTAATAATATTAAAACTTGGTTCATGATCTCAATGATTAAAACATATTCAGTTCAATTAAATGCTTAAATCTTAATGAAAACAAATGTACTTAATGACTTAAGATATGAACCATTAAGATTCAGACCTTTATTAAGTTTAAATAAATAAGACCTAAGACTGTAAAATTCTCAACCATCCCTCATTTAGCTCTAGAGCATGCTAATAATATTTCTAAAGGGCACATTACCCCTATTATGAGGTCAAATAGTCAAGTTCAGGAGGTTAATTAAAATTACTAATAGGCTAGGAAGACGAGAAAACACAAATTAAGGAATTCTTTAGGTATCACCCTATTAAAAAAATGATAGACTATCAATAAAGATAATTTTTTAATTTGATAATAAGAGTTATTTGAAATTGAAAAAATAATATCATTCATATTTGAATATGAGATCATAAATTTTCAACCCATTAATTGATCACTAGGGTTGGGGTGGTTAAATGTCATCATCTTTGGACATTTCAACTCTTTTTAATTAGCTGTCAATGACTCGGGATTTGTAATTAAAAGTGATAAATTAATTTGTCAATTAAGTTAGAGGTCTTTAAATTTTAAAAATTAGGTAAAAATGATCATCCTTTTTATTTTTTTATTTTCGCTCCAACAACAATAAAAATTGTCACAACAATTGTAAAAATTATCTCAATAATCATAAAAATTATTTGACAATTGTGTAAAGTTTTTGAACAACTAAATAATTATCAAAATAACTAATATTGATCAATCGTATGCAGTTATTTGAAGTACTTGACATACCGATCCATTAGTATTGGGAAACACACCCATCACTCTTATTCCTTCCATTCCAGATTGAGATGACATATTGATTAAGAAAAATAATTAATAATATAATTAGTCTAACATAATACCTAATGATGTTTACATTTTAATTTGAAGAAAAAATAATTAATACAAAGAATAAAATATAAAAAAAAGAATTTATTTTTTCTTAATTAATAAAAAAGATAAAAAAAATAAGAAATTAAATTAGAAAATTTACAACAAGCTACGGATTAATTAGAGGGGTCTCGCCTATTTTCCCCTGAATGACCCCCTCAGAATTCATACTACATTTTGCTAAACAAATAGAGTGTCACCGTAAAAATGAGGATGAAATAGGGAAGGTCGGGGATTGATAGAAAATGATGACAGCACAGCAGAGGCCCAATCCCCCATGGAAAATTACAAACAAAACACAATGCAAAGTCCACTACCAGTTTCGTATACCTCGTCACTTCCCCTATCTTCAATTTTGTTCAAGAAGGTAGCCACAGTAGCTGCCGCTACGCACCGCCGCAACAGTGCTTTATCCGCCGCCCTCAGCGGCAGGTTCAACAGAAACGCTAACCTAACCTCTCGAAGATATCGCCATCATACTGTCACGTGTTCTGCAAACATCGAGTCAAATGCTACCGTTGACGAGTATGAAGACGGCGATATCGGAGGAGAAGGAAATGACGACGACGATGATGATGACGGCGTTGGGATTGAAATTGAGAAAATGGGGAAAAATCGACGGAGTATTCGATCTAAGATAGCGGTGAAGGCTAGCTTACAAAATGTTTGGGAAGTCCTGACTGATTATGAAAGATTAGCTGATTTCATCCCAGGTCTTGCTGTCTGCCAGTTGCTTCAGAAGGAACCGAATTTCGCCCGACTTCTTCAGGTTTTTCTGTTTAATCCTTTTTTTATTTTATTATTATCTGCCCTAAACTCTGGCTCACATTTGTATAAAAGGTAACTTATTCCCGCATCAATATCCCATAAACTCTTGAGGTTTTCACAAAGAGATCAAGGCGTGTCAAATATTGTCTTTCTCAAAGCCTATCTGATGCTCCTCATGATTAAATGTATCGTAAGTAGGCTAGAGATCAAATGTATCACAAAGAGGACCTCTTAAATAATTCTAAGGAGGCTAGAGATCAAATATATCACAAAGAGGTCTAAATAATTCTCAAACGTAGAACTTTATCAAAACTTCTACGTTTACGTTTGAGAAAAAAGCTACTAACGATCCTCGAATTACATAGATAATCAACAGAGAAGAATCAAAGGAACAAGTAGAATTGTATCCACATTGTTTGTCAATAAAATTATGTTTCATTCATATTTTATTTGAGATTGCAGTTATTTCAAAATCCCGTGTGTGATAAGTTCAAGCTGCTATAGACGTCCAATATGGATTAGAGTCTTGAAGGGATTAAAATTACCATCACATGCTATACATGTCAAGCTGCTACAAATTTTTGGGTATATTAACCTTAAAATTTACCCCTTTTAAGGTTAAAAAAATTGTTTGGTCATGGAACGATTTTAGAGTCAAATGACATTGGCAGTTTTAGAATTTGTATTCAAGTGCAAATTTAGTTCTTGAATATCGATCAAAATGAGACAACTATGCAGTGTAGTAGAATGCAATATTCTGAATTCAAGCTCAACCATTACTATTGGAAAGAATCTTTTAAGCATGAAAAATGAAAATCTTTGGCAAATTGAGATACATATGTAAGAGTTCCCAACCTACGTGAAGCCTTGTTTTAGTTCAGAAATTGATTTGCATAAGCTAAGTTATTGTTGCACATCAAGTCTTGTCATTTAGACTCAACAAGTTTATGTTCCAGCAAGCTTTGAAGTAAGGGCATCTGTAAGCACATGAATTTTATTGGATTAAATGCATGTTTGCTTGGGTTAAATAATTAATTTGGGCTTTGCAACTAAATAGGTCTTTTTTATTAAATTCAAGTCCAAGGTCCATTTCACCTTGAAGCCCAAACTCTACGCGTGTCAATGTGACTTGGCATCCCAGTCAAATTCAAGAGTAACTAGATGATGCCACATGTTCAAATGATGTGGCAATCCTAGTCAAATTCAAGAGCTAGTCAAAAGTTGTCAAGTGTCTAAAATGACATGTTTTCTCCAATCAAATGTGACTTTATCACATAGTATTTGTGATAAACTTGATGACTTACATGAACCAATCAAAAGAAGCAAGAGAGTTCATTTACACTGGAATGCCTACCCAACAACTATAAATAGGAGGTTCTATAAGGGCATTCAACAAGCATTGGAGAAAGCATCGACATTGATTATACAGCTCAAAGGATTGTCGAAACAGTGAAGGATTATCCAACATTTCAGGAGATCTATCACATTTCTAGGAGGTTTTAATAAACTTTCAGTTTGAGAAACACGCTACTAGAAGCCCTTAAATCATTGAGAAGTTTAGGAGAAAAATTCAAGAGAACAATTGAATTATACTCAACAAGATTTATCACAAAAATTATTCTCTTTTATTTATTTTTGGTTGTAGTTAATTTTCAGCATTTCAAAAATTTGTTGTTTGCAACAAATTTTAATGTGATGGAAATAAACTGCACTCACAAAGAGAATGTGAAGAAACATAATTTTATTGATAAACAATATGTGCACAACTCTATTTGTTCCTCGATTATCTCCTTAATTTAGGGTCGTTAGCAGCATATTTTCTCAAACATTGGATTGTTTGGACCTCCTTGCAATATATTTGATCGCGGAAAACATCATACATGCTTTGAAAAAGGCACTATTTGTCACCTTAATCTCTTTGTGAATATCTCAAGAGTTTATGAGATATTCAAGATGCCTCTTCAAGAAAATATGTTACTCTCTCCGTCCCATTTTATGTGGCACCATTTGACTTGCCACGGTATTTAAGAAAAAAAAGGATGACTTTTAAAAATTGTGGTCTAAAACAATGCTTAGATATTATTGTGGTTGTAAATCATTTCATCAAGGGTAAAGGGACAATTTTAAATTTAAATTGTTTCTAATTATAGTGAGGTGACATTTTTTTCGAGAAGGCTAAAAAAGTAAGGGTCCCATATAAAATGGACGGAGGGAGTACCTTTTATGTAGATGTGAGCTAGGCTTAAGGTAGAGTAGGCTCCAAAAATTCTAACAGAGATTGGACTCGTCTTGTAGAGTCTCACAAAATTTTAATGTCTGAAAATGTCCCCTACTTCAATGCTTGTCATTGTGTAGGCTTGATGAAACTCAAAGACGAGACTTGAAGCACTTCTAAAAATAGAGCTTCTATCTTTTCAGTTTTGTGGCTCTAGATATTTCAAATCTATTTTGTGAGAGATTAGATAAATGGTGAACTTGGCTTCACCGGGCGTGCCAAAATTTGTTTGCAACAAATTTTCGAAATGTCAAAAATTAACTGCAACAAAAAATAAATAAAAGAAAATAATTTTGTTCATGAATTTTGTCGAGTACAATTCTGTTGTTCTCTTGATTCTTCTCTCCTAAACTTCTCCGTGATTCAAGGGCCTCCAATAATGTATTTCTTGAATTGCAAGAGATTTAAACCTCATAGAAATGTGTTTGATCTCCTGGAATGCCAGAAACATTTCGTTGTTTTGTTTCGAGTTGATGTCGAAGAAGAACTCCGTCGATCAATTTGTTGAAGATTTGTGTGGTTGACACATATGCTTTCTCTGATGTTTGGTGAATGTCCTTAGAAATTTATGTAACCATCATATTTATAGTTTTTCGGGTAGGCAGTTTAATTGTAAATGAACTATCTTGCCTTATTCTGATTGGTTTCAAGCTTATCATAAATGTTACGTGATATGACCGTTTGTGATTGGCCAAAACATGTCATTTTAAACACTTGGCAGATTTTGACTAACTCTGGATTCATCTTGGCACGCAACATGAGTTCGGGCTTCAATAGGAAATGGACCTCGGACTTGAACTAATAAAATAGACTTATTTATTAGTAAAGCTTCATTAATTAATTATTCAACCCAAATGAACATGGATTTAATCCGATAAAATTTATGTGCTTACACTAAATAAAACAGTAAAGTAGGTAAAGAGAGTCTTATGAAGTTGTGGAGCTTCAACGTTATATTTCGCACTGGATCCGGAGGTGTTATAGCATTGTAGGTGTTTGATGCGAAGACGTTTTTATATAATCAGTAAGCAAATAAGAACCACTGAAATATATAGAGCTTAGAGAATGAGAGTAATAATATATTGCTTGTATTGTTCAGAATCCAACTCTTTACAAGTGTTTCAAAACTACTTATTTATAGGTAACAAAGGTAATATATTAACAATAGAAAAGCTCCACTCTAGCCCTAAAGTACTGTGACCAATCAACGTCCTCCTCATGGGAATACTGTTAATTATGCCCACTAACATTCCTTTGTCGTTGACAGAGTCTTGTACGGATACATCCGTCATATCATTTCTTTTGTCCTTTTGCTACATTGGGAAATGGGTCCTTTCTTGTCTTCCGGCCATGAGTCCCCGCCTTTTTTTTCCATTATTGATCACCTCTGCAATCTTGCATTTGAGCCGTGACTGAGTCGGGGTTGGGCTTCTTCAAACACATCTTTGATCCGATCACCCTTGGGACGCATGTTCGCCCAACGTCCTTCCATGTATACAAGCTACTTATTTACCTAATACACACATGGTGCTTCGCTGCTCTTTGCTCCCTGATGAAAATCTAATCAACTCGACTTGTTACCACCAATACATAAAACATCAAATGGTACACCAATGTTCTTAGCTTGTCAGGTTCAAAATATTGAGCTCCCTAACAACTTAGCATCTTATCACAACCCAAAAGGAAAGAAGAGCCTTCACAGAAGCTTAGGCTACAGTATATGATATGTTTATCAAGAAATGATATGGAACAAGATTGGAGAGAAATTAAAGTGCTGAATTAGAAGCCAATATCCTCGGGTCAATTTACGAATATCACTGCTCGATTCGTTGTTGGCCATACACAGAGATATTATGCATTCAAAATATGAGCATTAGCACAGGCACACAACACGCACAACAACTACCATGCCTCAATCCCAAACAAGTTGCAGTCAGCTATATGAATCACTGGCAATGTTTCTCCATTTAAGTCAACTCATGTCGTTATCATACAAAAAAGTGAAAATTAAGTTAAAAATATACTTATATATAAATAATAGTAATAAAAATAACATTAAAAGTTCTCTATATTTTTACTGGCACATAAGTCTATGATAAGGTCCAAATAATCTTTAGATAAGTAATAGGTGAAATCAGATCAATACCTATTTCCAACTAGTAGTTGACTCTTTTTTCACCTTTGGCATCTTCCAGATGCTATTGACGAATCAATTTACTTGTGCATGAATGCATCTGAAAGTCATTACTCCAACAGAGAGGAAGAAAGATGTTTACCTTCAATTCAATGTGAATCAAATATTTCCTTTGACAACTGGTAACATGCTTCTCCTTGTGGAGATTTCTTGAGTTCGCTGCTTGCTCATGTTAAGCATGAGTTTTGTGTTGATCTATCTGATATTTGAATTTATAATTTACAGTCAATAGATGCCATGCCCTAATACGATATGGGTCATGAATTTCCAAGATAATGTATCTTAGAGTGATCTGGATTTTAAGTAGTAATATCTAACAGATTGGAGAGCAAGACCTAGCATTCGGGCTCAAATTTAATGCTAAAGGTGTCATTGATTGTTATGAGAAAGATCTTGAAGATCTCCTCACTGGTCAGAGGCGTGATATTGAGTTTAAGATGGTAGAAGGTGACTTCAAAAATTTTGAAGGAAGATGGTCTATCGAACAGGTACAGGATTCTTTCCTCTCTTTTTTATAACTCTTCTTCTATCAAATCCCTTTGTCTCGTATCTGGATAATGTGTGTCTAAAGGGAAGTTCCAACATATGATGTTGCCTAAGAATTATTCATGTACCTTTGTTTTCCTTGGGTAACTTCTCCTGCTTTTTCTTATTTATTCCCAAGCAAATTTGCAACATATATTCTCCTCTTGCTATTCAGTTGTAATTAGAAACTCAGTAGAGAGGTTAAAAATTGAAGCGACAATTGAAACCTAATCTGTTCTTTCTAGAATGTCTCAAGTTATGTATGATAAACTGCCGGTAAAAGCCGTATTGGTAATTTTACTGACATCTACATCACTCAGAAAAAGTAAATCTTAAAAATCAACTCTCTGAATCCATGAGTTAAAGCTGATTTGCAACACTTCTTCAATTATGAGCTGATTCTCTTTTTGAAGTGTAGTTGTGAGTTCTTCATAGCATGTTACCAAAAAGAAATTTTGTAGTTTTGTCGAAGCCCTTATGTTATTTAGTACTGTGAGAACATGCAGTGCAAGATAGGTAGTGAGCAAGAGCTTGATTCTTTTGTGGGCCAACCATTACATACAACTCTCTCCTACATTGTCGATGTTGAACCTAAGCTTTGGTTGCCTGTGCGGCTTATTGAAGGCAGACTTTGTAAGGAGATAAAAATCAACCTGCAGTCTGTTCGGGACGAAGCACAAAAAGTATATCTCTCTTCATTTTCATCTTGTTAACCACGAATTAATTGCTACTACCATTTATTGCTGAAGAAATGTATATATGCACGTAATACAGTTTTACCTTTACTTTTGCTGCAGTCATTTTGATTATGTGGATCAACTATTATAGGTTCATATTAGTTCATATTCTTTTTTCTTTTGGCCAATATGAGCACAAGATATAAAATAAGGATCAGTTTGTGATGTGTGTGTGTGTATATATATATCCCTCTTGTTATTTGGCGTTGTCTCCTATATAAATTCTTAGGAATTTCCATCACACAGCTCGCATTCTGATGTACCTATGAGCGAGCAATTTCTGTTATCCCATGGTCCTTAGTACCACCTTAAAATTTTAATCTTTCTTGGTGGGTGAAATTATAATCTTGCATTATTTTCCATTTTTCACCTAGTTTTTTCAGAAATATTCTCCCTAGTACTAGTCCCCATATGGCGTATCATTTTCTTTTTGCTCCATTTCCCAGAGGTCCACCTTCTTTCGTATTCTCTGGGAAGTGCTCTGTCCGACACCATCTCTCGTCCTCTGATGAGTAAGCTCGTTATTCGTCCAGGATGAAATCTTTTAGGCTGTACGAAATATTCTTTGAAGATTTTAACGTCATGGAGTTGAGTAAAAGTTTAGCTAGAGAAAGATGGTTATTGCCGAGAAAGGGACGGAAAGTAATATTTTCTGACTACAGCATATTGTATTGAAATTATTTTTTTATAAAAAGATCAAAAGTCTGCAAGGACTAGATGAGAAGGGGATTTGTTATCCCAGACATGTGGGAAATTATGGGACTTGTCGTTTAATTCCAAGGCTTACTCGTTGGTTTGTTAAATTCCGAATGTGTTCTCCTTGTGAAGCTCAATATGGAAAGACGAGGCATGATAATAGATGAAAATGTCACACCTGCAACTTGCCAGTGGAAGCTATTTAGTCCACAAACTTGCCCTTATTCACAATCTCTTAAGGAAAAATTTATAGTTTGTTTGTCCAAATTTATGAGCACTTGATTTTTGGGAAAAGGTTTGAATTTATATCTATATCTTGTGGAGATTCTCAGTTTGCTCTCCATTCCATTTTTAGTCCATTCTTATCCTTGGCTATGCGTAGCAAATTGTTCTGTATTTGCCTAAGCCGTTAACGAATTTCAACATGAAACGAGTGGATTTTACATGTTTAAAAGGTTTAAGATCATCCTGCAAATGTGGGCTATGGTTTAAAGTTACTTTTAGGTGGGATTTCCATATCAAGGACAATAGCAAAGTTCTTTCCTAATGGCCATGGGTAATATTAAACCAAAAGCCTAATGAAACACAAAATTGGACAACTTGGGTAAGCACCCGATAAGTTGGACTTCTTTTTTATTTGTCAATTTATTCCTTCCCAGGGGCCCATAGCTGCCAATTTATATTCAGCCTCGACGAGAATAGGGAATGTGTACGTGTGATCTGCAAAATGATATATCCATCGATTATTCTTATCCACTCATTTTGCTAATTACTCCCTCCATTTCATGTACTTGGTATGGCTCCTTAAGAATGGATATTTTATTTTATTTGTTCATTTCACAAATTAAGAAAATTTTATTATTTTTTTATATAATATTTAGTATTAAATAACTATATAAAATAGTAATAGTTAAATTTAGAGTTTCAAGGTATCATTAATAAGGTTAGTTTAGTAAAATATATATACTTCTAATTAAAATTTTCTTAAGAAATATGTCAAGTTAATGGAGACCAAATAATATGAAATGAAGGGAGTAGGGGCAATGTTTGGTGTCCGATTCGATATTTTCAAAATTCAAATTCGATAATCGATAATTAAAATTGATATCAAATATCATATTAAACTTTGATTCGGTAAAATGAACTGCGATTTGACACGGTATTTAATAATACCATATTCCCATTTTGTTCTAAACTTTTTGTTTTGAAAATTAACCTACTCACTGTGAATGCAATTGCAAACGTGTTCCGAGTAAATAGGCTTGGAGCTTTTGGCTAATATTATTGTAAAGAAGTGAAGAACCGAGGATGAGTCTTTTGATATATTATTATAGATATACAGAGTGGATCTTTATTTAATAAGTAATTCGGTATTCGATAAATACCGAATGCCAAATGATATTAATATCTTGTATCAAAACCCATCTCAAACATCATAATTTTGAAATTTTACTCTTAAAGACCGTACCAAATACTAAATATTACATTTCTCGATTTGAATTAATAATTTGATTTTTTATATTTTATGTGCAGCCCTAAGAGTACATACTCAATCCAATGTTCTAAGAGCTTATTAAGAAAGTATACCGTTAGCACCAAAGGAGATATTCCTCTCCAATTGCCAAACGAGAAGCTTAGTTGGTTAGCTAAGAATAAAGAGAATAAATTCAGTCGCCGATGCTAATTTACAAACATAACATCCAGGGGCAGAACTTCAGAGTTTAAGTTATAGGTTGGTTCGAACTTAATAACTTTGATCAAGTGTTTCTCTTGAGAAATTTACTAACTATATGGAGTATAAGTAATTTACTCAAAAAATTACGAAGCTGTTTTTTTTTCTTCTAAAACTCAGTAATTTACTAAAAATTTAATAAGCTTTTTTTTCTAAAACTTAGAAGCAACCAATTCTAAATTCCCTCTAATAATTTTTGAGCCAAATTTTCTTAGAGGGTGTGATGTGATGATTATTTTCTTCTTATTCTTAAGTAAAGATCTCGGGTTCGAGCACTAAGAAATGAGAAGTTATAAGGAATGTTTTACTTGCTTAGTGAGCCTACTTGGAGTGAATTTGAACTTATCAAAGCCGGTGAATTTTGAGAATACATGGTTAAAAGTAATTAAGGGCAGTATGACGCATTGAAACTTCCGCTATGTGCAGGGTTTGGAAAAAATGAACCACAAGTATGTATTGCGTGCAGTCTTACTCCTATACTTCTGCAAGAGGTTGTTTCATGATTGAACCTGTGACCTTCTGAACAAATGAGACCAACTTTTTCAATTACCCCATAGCCTCTCTTTCGCATGGTTAAATGTTTAAAAAAACCATAAGAAGTTGGAATAATGTAGCAATGGTGCAAGAAATTCGTCCAATAGGATTGAGGCAATAAAGAGCACAATGTTGTCCAAGTCTATCAATCGTTTTCAATTAGGTATAAATTACTAGATATAGTGTAAACAATTCTTACATGCTCTCTTCTATATTTACGTATGACACATTGGCAACTAGCTATAGTGATCCTTGTGGAATTAAGTGGGCAAAAAGTTGCACGAAGAAGTTCGAGTGGCACACTAGTGGGTGTTACCTAACATTCCCTTATTCTTATTATTCCTAGCTACTTAGGGAGTTAGGTACCCCAATCTTTATATAAAAAGTAAATAACCATCTACTATAAATTAGCTTCAATTCTTCATGAAGTAATCATCCTCCAATCAAAGCCATTATATCCCTGCATCATACGTTATTTGTGTCCTGCAGGTGCAGGAAGCTCTCCAGCTAGTTTCTTTCCTTCAGGATTTTCATCACCCAGGTAATTAAATTAAAGCAAGCCTTTCCTTTGGTATTAGCTTCTCCATCTATTTTTACTTGGTCACTATATTAAAAATAGATGTCCACTTTACAAAATCAAAAGGTACTTTATTACTTAATTAGTTCTTTATTTACCCTTATTATTTACTATAATCATTAACTTCTCAATGCATCTAATAAAGCATTAAATTTATTATATTCGAAGAATATAATGATTGGTATGATTGTCATTTTAGTTATTGCTGCTTAAGAATGACTAAACAGCTAAAAATGAACGGAGAAAGTAATTTAAGAAACGATTAAAGATTTTTGGATCAGTAGTAATAATATATCACAACATTTGTTCATTCTATTAAAGAATAGAAGATAACTTGTGGTTGGTACGTATATATTAAACATACCACACATTTCCCTGCATAAAAGAAAATAATTAAGGGTTAAATTATTTTCTAGAAAATTACTTTTCTCTTGAACATGGACTAAAAAGGAAAAAAATGTTGGCTAAAATAGAATAAAGTATATAATGAAGTAATAAACTAGGGTGTTTTGTATCTTCATTTGAACATAAAAGATATTCTGAGTTTTAGCGAGATAAATTGATTTTTGGTCTGATGAGTCGACTAAGAAGGTAAAATATTCTTTATCAAGAAGTTCTTTATTTTCAAGATTTAAATTCAAGACGTATGATGTAGGCTTGGAGTTTGATCATCAATCTCATGCCCCTTCGATTGTATAATTAAACTTGCACGACTTACTATATATATCTTTCATTATAAAAGTTTTCTGTTTGTCCCTTTGGTTTAATTAACCCTATTATCATCAGAATCCAAAGGGTTTATATATACTACACTTCTGATTTTTCAATCTCTTTTCCAATAGACCAACAACTAACAGATGTTAATAGTTTGTTACATGCTTGCTTTTTAGCTCCTAGTAATACTTTGCTTTATGACTTTCGTAATAGAAGTTTATTTTTTCTTGATTTTCTAGTATATCCAATTATATTTACGTTTAGAACTCTCTGACATATTTTGATCTCTCAACTTAACTAACCTTACACCACTTTGTATTACCCAACATCTTTTGCTTTTTAGGCAGAATATTTAAAGACTTTTATTAATTTGTTTTATTCAAATTCTTTCTAAAATATCAATAGTTTAATTACCTTCTGATCTTGACTATTTGATAGTTTTTACCCCTTTAAACTTTGATGAGGTAAAGAGAGTGTAATCACTCTATATTTTTGGAGATAGAAAAGAACCAACACCCACCACCACCGCCCCTATCCATTATAACCCTTCCAAGTGTCACATACTTTTTAAAAATTATTTTTTATATGATATTAGATTAATTTAGTATTTTATTAAAATATAAATATTATAAAAGCAAGCAATCTTAATTATTTATTATTGAGTATTTAGATTTTAATAAAACGGATTTCTTAGTATTAGTGAAAGTAAATGAGACTTTATATATCACTTTAACTGCTAGTATTAGAATTTGGAGGTTTTGCTTTAAAGTTATTACCAGAAGAGATACAACCTTTTCAAAAGAAGATATGGAATATACTTTTGATTATCCTCATTCTCCTTCCCAACTAGGGAAATGTTTCTTTTTTTTTTTTTGTTTCCCAACATATCCCATAGCCGGCAGCCGTGAGACTAATCCTTCGCTCCTCTGTCAGCGCACTAAGAGGTAGGGAACTGACCACAGAGTTTGCTCTATTCGCCAGAGGAGGGGATCGAACCCCCGGCCTCTTACTTAAGGGACATGGCTCTGAACCACCATGCCAACTCTAGTGGTTAACTAGGGAAATGTTTCAACAAATCATAAGTTAATTAAGAGATTTTATATAGAATTTTGAAGGTATGTTTGGCCAACCTTCTCGAAAATAAAATGTCTAGTTACTTTTTATAATTATAAAAAATTAATTATCTTAGAGAGTTAAGGCGATTGACTAATTCTTAGAAAGAAAAAGAAAAGTGATCTAATTTTGAGCAGTACCTGAAACAGAAAAAATGTACGTAATTTTTTTTTTTTTTCAGAAGCATTTTTGAAACCTTGACCAAGTACAAATTTTTGTTCTGATATTTAAAATGTATTGTTCAAATATATTAATTAGCTAAATACAAATTACTATTATCTCAAAGTACTTTTTCGAAATTCACTTTTCACAGAAAATAATATTCAAAATAAAAATTTTATAGACTATTTAAGCTAAGTGACATTTGCAGGCGTAAGCGAGCGTGTCTACTCTTGAGAATGGAATCCGTTGCAAGGTCTGACAGTCTTAAGTTTGACTGCCTGTTGTTTGGTATGTTTAGTTTCTGCAACTATATCTGGTTACATTACTGTGTATATATATATATAGTATGCTGTCTTTGGAACTTAAAAGACAACGAATTGTATATATTTCATTAATTTCTTCCTTTATTATCCTAGAAAAAAAATCACTAAATTAAAAAATGACTTTCTTATCAGAAATGTAAATTGTTTTTCCCAGATATGGATGACACTTTGTATCCTCTTAGCTCAGGTGTCAACCTAGCTTGTCGCAAAAATATACAAGGTACTATACTTTATCTTATCATGCCAAGTAATTAAACAATTAACCAATAAAATTTCATCATGATCAAGGAACTATATATAATAATTGTTGGCAAATAGTAATTAACATATTTCTTTCTAGAGTATATGTTGCATCACCTAAATATTGAAGAAACTGAAGTGCCAAAGATGTGCTTGGACCTATATAGGGAGTACGGCACAACAATGGCAGGCTTGAAGGTAAATTACATTTTTTCATTTCAATTTATTTATCTTATTTTCTTTTTTAATCTAGTTCAAAAATTGAAGAATGCTTTTTTTTTTTTTCTTTTTGGCAACTCTTAGGTAGTGTATGGAAAAAAGAACGAAATATTTATGTACTTGAAAATAATTTGCCTTTAAATTAATCAACTTCTCATTTTGCCCACATGATTTTACTAACATATATACAAATGTGTCATGACATATTTAAGAAAACTAGTTCAAAATATTTTTTTCCTTAATCTTGGTGCTCAATAAAAGAAAATATATCTACACCATATAATGTACTACAAGTTAATAATATGCACCAATGGTATGCAGGAGCTAGGATACGAATTTGACAACGACAAGTTTCATGAATTTGTGCATGGAAGATTGCCGTATGAGGTACTAAAACCTGATCCACTTCTGAGGAACCTCCTCCTTTCCATGCCACAACGCAAAATTGTAAGTACACTTTTAGCGAAATTTCTGGCTTCTCTACTGCTAGCTAGCTAATATATTCTATAATTATAAAGATACAATTACTATTTAGGAGAAATAATTTTTTAAAACATTAATAGTAATTTATTGGTGCTTGGTGAATTAATCAGATATTCACAAACGGGGATAAAGCACATGCAATACGAGTGCTGAGTAGGTTGGGGCTAGGAGATTGTTTTGAAGGTATTATATGCTTTGAAACTTTGAATCCTCCATTGGAGGATACTACTGATGATGAGGCTGCTAGTCGTCGTTCTCGTATTTTATGCAAGCCTTCACTGGAAGCAATGGAGGCTGCTATTCGGATTGCAAATCTTGATCCAAACAAAACTGTATGTAATATACTCCCTCCTTTCACTTATAATCTTTCGCTATACTAAAAATTAGATGTCCATTCTTGTACTTATCCCATTGAGAAAACCGATTTGTTCTTGATTAAGGAATATGTCAAATGAATAGCGGACAGTCAAAAATGGACCGAAGGTGTAATTTAATTTGTTCCTCCTCGATTGCCTTTTCAGATATTTTTCGATGATAGCGCTCGGAACATAGCAAGTGGTAAACAAGCTGGATTACACACGGTTGTTGTATGTTCCACCTTCTTTCTAGTCTTGATCAAAAGTAGTTGAAGAGTAACCCAGAGACCAATTTAAGATTTGAGTTTGATAAATTTAATCATTTTTTAAAATTCTTAATAATGAATTTTGAATGTGTGTGAAAAAGTATTGGATTTGATTAAACCGTTGGGTCATTATAAACTAATGAGTATTTTGGTGCAGGTGGGGAGCTCAACGTTGGTGGCAGGGGCAGATCATGCCTTGAGGAGCATACACAACATAAGAGAAGCCCTTCCTCAAATATGGGAAGAAGGAGGAGAATACTCACAGCAAATTATCCAATCCAATAACGCTGCTGAATTAACTGTCGTGCAAGCATAATAACCTATGTACTCTACGTGCATCGACACTTTGATTTGATGAATTTCAATAAAGATCTACGTGCAACGAAATAAGCCATGCATTATATGTATGGAATAAATGTGTTTTAAACATAGAGAACTATAAAAAAAAAAAAAGGCAATTGCTATAATCTACAACGAGTTTGAGTTAATTGTTAACCATTTGCTCTTTATTTGTATGGTAAGTATTTCGATATAATTTGGAAGGACAATAATTGTATTGTCAAATGATAATTTCTTTAGATTCTCTCGGTCTTTCAAAAGGAGAAAGACGAACGGAGGGGTACATATTAGGACGCTACATTAACAAGCAATGAGCATGTAGGGCTATAGCTCTTATCACCTTGGCATCAAATTTTTAACTAAATAAAAAGATATAATTAGCTTTTATAAAAAGGAATTTTAAAATTGTTTATAAAATTAATCAAACAACGAGTATAATAAAGGGCATATTTGTCAAAATTTAATTTTTTTAATATGAAAGAAACATAAGCGTGATATGATAAATTACTTAATAAATACTAAGAGTGATGAAATTATAATTTTAATTATTTGCCACTCAAATTAGATATGTACTATTCATATTCACACATTACATCTTAAATAAACCCAAAGAGTTAGATAATTCAAGCTTCTATCAAAAAATTAAAAATAAAAATCAAGCTTAATATTTTTAATCTTAAAATTTAGTTACTTCAAGCTAATGATGCAAGCACTTAACATTAGTCTTTTATGTTTGATTTCTTGCTTAAGAATAAAACAATATTATAATAAATGTATGTTGTTGTAAATAAATACACTAAAATAAAAGGGAGGGGAGAGAGAATTATAGATATAAGAAAATGATTTTATTTTCTTTTTGGTGTGTTTTTACAATGTAATATGCAATGCCTTTGTGTAGTATGGAGTTAATAACTCAAATGGTCGCTCAACTTATGACTTTGCTCTTAGAAAGTCACTCAACTTTGTTTCTTATTCCAAAAGTCACTTAACTTAGGATTTTCTCTTAGAAAGCCACCCAACTTTAATTTTTACTTCAAAAGTTATTTAACTATGGATATTTTACTTACAAAGTCACTCAACCAATTTAATTAAAATCTGCTAACATGAAATTTTATTTAAAAATAAAATTTTAAAAAATATAAAATCATTTGAACCATATTATTACATATTATAGTTACTTTATATTTAACCCTCTGAAATTTTAAAATATCCTATATAGTTTACGTCAATTCACTTATGAAGTTAGTATTAATTTTTAAGATTTTCAGAATCATATTCATTTAGCTGATTAGATTTAATTAACTTTCAATGTGATATTTATTTAAGAAATTGATTTTCCAATCATAATGTAATTTTTTGTATTACCACTTGTATAATATACAAATGCATCAAATAAATACAATAAATTCTATTCTTAATAAGTTGATAAAAGAAAACGTTATAGATTTTAAACTAAAATGATATGATATAAAATATTAGCAAATGTTATTAAACATTAGTAACATTATAGTACATACACTGCAACGAGGTAAAATTAGCAACAAAAATTATACAATCAAATGATTGTGATTTTAGGATATTAATTGATGATTTGTATAACTATATATACTTTAGAGTATAGAGTAATTATTGGACAAGAAAAATGCGAAAAATAGTTGTAAAACCAAAATTCTAAGAAATAAAAAAAATATTCATTTAAATGAATTTTGGATATGAGCGGATCATTGAATTGATGGTTTAAATAAAAATATTTTTTATTTCTTAAAATTTTTGTTTTAAATAAAAATTACATGTTAGAAAATTTTAATGAAAAAAATTAATTAAATAGCTTGAGTGACTTTGTAAGTAAAGACACTTATAGTTGAGTGACTTTTGGAGTAAAAACTAAAGTTGAGTGACTTTCTGAGAAAAGAATTCATAGTTGAGTGACTTTTGAAGTAAGAATCAAAGTTAAGTGACTTTCTGAGAGAAAAATCTTAAGTTGAGTGACTATTTGGGTTATTAACTCGTGTAGTATGTGTAGTATGTGAAAATACATCCACAAAAGAAATAACTTCTTGACATGCTACAATAGTATGTGTAGTATGTGAAGTATGTGTAAATGTGAATATCCATAAAAGAAATAACTTATTTACAATACCCCCCCTTGGATGTTCATGTAAAAAAAAATTCTAAAGAAAATAAGATGTACATAGCGGTTTGTAATACGCATTGTTTGCTGCCTCATTAAAAACCTTACTAGGAAAACCCAGTGGGATAAGACCTTAGTTAAGAAAAAAAAAAGTGCAGCGTGTATTTACTCCCCCCGATAAAAACATCACTTAATATTTAGGAGACGACGCATCCCAATCTCGTATCTCAACTTCTCAAAGGTTGATGTTGACATTGCTTTAGTGAACATATCTACTAGATTATCGTTTGAACGAACTTGTTGAACATCTATTTCACCCGTCTTTTGAAGATCATGAGTAAAGAATAATTTTGGTGAAATGTATTTTGTTCTGTCTCCTTGATGTATCCTCCACTTAATTGAGCTATGCATGCGGTGTTGTCTTCATACAATATTGTTGAAATGTTTTTTCAAAGTAAGGCCACATGTTTCATGAATGTGCTGAATTATTGACCTCAATCAGACACATTCTCGACTTGCTTCATGAATGACTATTATCTCTACATGATTTGAAGATGTAGCAATCATGGTTTGTTTTGTTGAACGTCATGATATAGTTATACCTCCACATATAAAAAAAGTACCCTGTTTGAGATCGACCTTTATGTGGGTTAGACAAATATCCTGCATCTGCATAATCAATTAATTATGAATCGTACTCATTTGAGTAAAATAGTCCTATATCAATAGTTCCTCGAGATATCTAAATATATGCTTAATGTCATTCCAATGTCTTCATGATGGGGAAGAACTAAATATTGCTAATAAATTTACAGCAAAAGATATATCTGGTCGTGAGGCAAGATACATTAATGCCTCAATTGCACTAAGATGTGGTATTTTAGCACCAACAAGTTCTTCATCATTTTCATGAAGTCGAAATGAATCTTTATTAATATCAAGTGATCTCACAACTATCGGGGTACTTAATGAATGTGTTTTATCCATATAAAATCTCTTTAAAATATTTTCAGTATATGTGGATCGATGGACAAAGATTTCATTCGTAAAATATTCAATTTGTAGACCAAGACAAAATTTTATCTTTCCGAGGTATTTTATTTTAAATTTTCTTTTCAAATATTGTACTGTCTTTGAAAGCTCTTCAGGAGTTCCAATGATATTCAAGTCATCAACATATACAACTATTATGACAAATTTAGATCCAGACCTTTTAATAAAGACACAAGGACAGATTGGACCATTTTTATACCCTTTTTTTAATAGGTATTCGCCAAGGCGATTATACCACATGCGTCCTGATTGTTTTAATTCGTATAAAGAATTTGGAAGATTGATTGAACAATTTTCTCAAGAATAATTATATGCATCAGGCATTTTGAATCCTTCAGGAATTTTCATATAAATATCACTGTCTAATGAGCCATATAAGTAGGTTGTTACAACGTCCATCAGATGTATACCAAGTTTTTCATAAACTGCCAAATTAATAAGATACTTGAAGGTAATTGTACACACCACCGAAGAATACGTCTCCATATAATCAATGCCAAGTCTTTGCGAAAATTCCTGTGCCATAAGTCGTGTTTTATATCTAATGACTTCATTTTTCTCATTTCGTTTTCGCACAAAACTCATTTGTACTCCACTAGCTTTATACCGTCAGGTGTTTAGACTATAAATTCAAAAACTTTATATTTTTCAAGCGAAGCCAATTCAATTTTGATTGCATCTTTCTATTTTGTCCAATTATTTTTCTTTCTACATTCTTTGACAGATTTTGATTCAAGATCCTCATCTTGTTGCATTTTTTCATTAGCAACATTATAAGCAAAAATATTATCGACTATTATATCATTTCGATTTCATATTTTTTTATGAGACATAACTGACTGAGATCTCTTTACTTTCAGGTACCTGAACCTCTTCTGAGGTTTTATCAATAGTTATGTCTTGCTGCTCTTCACGAGTAGCTTCCTCCATATTACGATTATTTTGTTCATTGATTTCTTTTTTTTTTTCGAGGATTTTTATCTTTGAAACCAATTGATCTACCATGTTTTAAGTGTGGTCTAGCGATTAATTGGAGGCGTTTAATCAATGATTCTGCTAGATCATTTTGAGTATGGATGTGGGCAATCGGATGTTCAATTGTTATTTCGGTTAATATACAATAACCATTAAATGTTTGGGATGTAAATTCACCAGCATTATCAAGACGAATTGTCTTTATTGTATAATCTGAAAATTGTGCTCTTAGCTTTATTATTTGAGCAAGTAATCTCGCAAATTTTAAATTACGAGTTGATAATAAATACACATGTGATCATCTTGTAGATACATCTATTAAAACCATATAATACTTAAATAGTTCACATAGAGGGTGAATGGGCCCACATATATCACCCTGTATATGTTCCAGAAATGCAGAAAATTCAATTCCTGCAGGTATGCATCTGTTACTTTGCCCGAGAATTATGAGGAAGAACTCCCTAAGATTGAACATATGCTATGAAATTTAGTGTCTGAAGCTAACGCTACGAAATTCAGACACTGAAATCGACTGATGTCCTTCTCAATAATTAAAAAATAAGTCCAAAAAATGATTTACTTGCGTGACTAATTTGGAGTGAAGAGATCTATTTTAATGTCAATAGAGAATGACTCATCGTCTAGGTAACATTTTAAATCACATTTTATAAATCTGAAAAATGAGGTACACGTTGTTAGTTGAAAATTATTTTTTAACATTTTTAGATATATTTTCTATCATTGAGTTTTACATTTGTTCCGAACACTACTATGTAAGCAAAGAATAATATAAAGCCACATCTCCAACTACTCTCTCATTAAGTTTAACTCAACTTTAACTAAAGCTCACCAAAAAATTGAGCTTCTAATAAATTAGTCAACATAGTTTGTGCAGACATAGATTCACCTCCAATCGTGTTAATGCGTCCAGCAGATTATACTATTTTTCTATTTATTTTTATTTTATATTTCTATTGATTAACTGAAAGATTTTACATAAAAAATTTAAATAGTTAGAATGTAATGTCAATTGGTGATGATTACATAATGTATGATTTGGTATTTTCAGCTGCAAATCAATGAAACTTGGAAGGTGAAAGCAATTCCTAATCGTACGTTGCTTCCCAAGGAAAAATTGCAAGCCAAGTGACTAATAACCCATCTCTACTTTGAAGATGAATAACCCAAAAGGGTGACCTAGTTGTAGTTTGGGAGATCCTCAGGTTCGAAACCACACGTATTTTCAGTCGAGCTCATAGCATACTTCTCTTGTTTGATTTGTTGGCTAGTGGCTATTACACTTAAGTGAGTTTTACCTTGTGCTCACCCGAAGGGTAGTTGCTGTAGGTTTCCTTGTCATAAAAATAAGAAGATGATATCGTATTTTTAAACTTGTCTGTGCATCCTTTATTCTGAGTTATCTGTAAACTCCTATGTTGTCATGTTTAGAGGATAATATACTTTATTAATTCATATTTTGTACCCTAGTAGATGTGATCTCTGCGGTCTCTTTCCTATTTTGCTCCTTCACTTGTCAGAAGGAGGAACTCAAATTATTTTAGCAATCTATTTAATTAATGTTCTGGAAAAGCATCATAAATCTCGAAGTTTATGAGAAAATTTTTCTAATATTAGTGCTATGAAAATTACTCAGTAAGTCTAGCGTAGCATCATAAATTCACAGCCACCTGGTGCAGCAAGGAAAACATATCTTCTTATTGTAACTCAGTTCTTTTAGACGCCTTTTAATTGAGCTTAGATTGGAAGAAGACAACCCTCTGAAATTAGATCATGGCATTGGAGGCTGTTTGAGTTGTTACAGAGAAACTATTATCATACCATTTTGAATTTTGTCAAAAAGAGACTTGAGAACTCATTATTCTAGAGAATATACTGTGATTTGTGGAGTTTCCTCTGTATCTGTTTTAGCGATAGTGAATAGATATTCTGCTGAACAATATTGTTGATTTTTATGCATTTAGAAGTTATGGTTTCATCATTTTTTTTTTTGCGATATTTTCTTATTTTCAGTGTCGGAAGGGAAAGGACCTATATATGTGGATGACCAAATGCCCCAATGGTCCATCTGTGAAGTTCTTAGTCAATGCAGGTAATCTAGTAGATGCTTTTTATCAATTATGTTCCGATTTCTGTTCATGTATAATTGGGATGCGATCGAAATTGTATGTCGACTGAAAATGAATATCTTATTTCCTCACTTATAATATTCTCTTGAATGAGGAAAGGTTCGACTTATTCTACTTTTTCCTTTGTTTTGAAGTGCACAAGATGGAAGAATTAAAATTCACTGAAAATCACTTGAAGGGTTCATGTCCTATTTTGACTTTCTCAAGCAATTTTGATAAACAACCACACTAGAAGCTTTTGAAAGAAATGTTCATGCACGTAATTTTACTTCATTTCAAGCATTAATCTTTGTAATAATTTTTCATAACTAATACTGAACTTAGATATGATAAAGTCATGAAAGGCAGAAAATATTAAATTCATTAACTAACTAATATTAAAATACAGCCTTAACATATGAAGTAAAAAACTTAGATATGATAGAGTCATTATTCTTAAAAGAAATAGAACAAAACAAAAATTTAAAAGTAATTCTGGGTCATACCTAAATCTAGATCTAGAAAGTTAAAAGAAATCTAGCTAAATTTTTAAAGAAAAATTATCACACATCCACTCCTTTAGAAATTTTTCTCCTTCTTAATCACCTTCTTTGGGTTGTTACCGAATAGCTGATCAACATCATCAGTAACTTCTGATATAGATCCTTCATTTTTTGATCTACCTTTCTTTGCAGTATAAATCTGTATAGGAAATACATTCTCATTATTATTTGCGGAATCCTAACACAAAAAGGAGAATAGGAAATAGTCATTTTAAAAATAAACAAATAATGAAATATCTATTACAATTTTTTTATTTAAATAAATAAAAATTGAATACCTTGTTAACGTCTGTGTCTTCTTCAACACTGATATGAGATTCCTATTTTTAGATATAAATAGATTTAAACACCCCTTTTATGGTAAACTTTAGACTACTAACAATTATTTTTTTATAGTAAAATCATACATGATGTGACTGTATCTTCTTTTGATAATTTCTTGTACTGATTTATGAATTCTTCATTGTCATTGATCTTTGAAACTCCATAGACTCGATCACGTGATTCAATATTTTTTTGTTTAACATTCACTCTAAACATGATGATTCTATCAAGAAGAACATACAACTCGATTGGATAGAAACACTCGTAAGGAAAATCAAAAATCTAATATGATATTAGTTGTATTATTTGTAAGATTCATAAAACAAACTAAAAAAATATGATATACCTCCAACGGATAGTCTTTCAATTCAAAAGCGGATTTTTCAATGAGTGTGATTGCTTCGTTATCCCAAAGCAATAAAGAGACGATACCAATATCATCCATTACTTTAATTTGGATCCTATACCTGATATCATATTTTGTTTAAATATAAAATGTTGATTTAATTTATAACGTTAAGCAGATAATATTCAGGTCAAACCTACGAGTAGCTGTTTGATAATCTGACGACATTTCTTGCAGTAAAATGTGTTCTTAGCATCTTCATCAACACTCTTCTAGCAGTTTGTGCACCCCAGGTATGACCAATTGTTCTTAAGTTCTAAGTTCACTACTTTTGCAATAATTCATAAATGTCCGACCTGTAAAAATAAAAAATAATCATGTATAAAAATTGTATGAAATTTCAACAGTTTTATGTACTCTGCATAGAAATTAATATCGAGAATATTTCACCTGCACAAAATCAAGCAACTCTTTAACAGTTTTAAGTTTCATAGTACCAACAATCAATTTTTTAGAAATACACAAACTACACTAAGAATTTGCTTAACATTTCAGGGGTAGCTTCAGACACCCTTCCTAATCTGCATTATTTTTAAATTAGTTTAGCACATAATTTTTATTTTAGTATCAATATAAATGTATTATAGTGTAAAAGAAACCTGAATTTGAAATCATTAGCTTTGAAAAGATCTGGATTCATCCATGGTTTGAAGGAATTTCATGTATTTTGTATACAATATATCCCTGTAAATATTAAGATAGTATTAGTGTATAATATTTTTTAACTGAAAACGATATCTGAAGTGTAAGCTACAATATTGATAAACCTTAAAATTTATGCGCTCTTATAAGCTGCATAACAATAATGACAGGTTGATCAATCAAATTGTGTATGTGAGGCATGATTTTATCAACAAAGTCTCCCCAAAAAGTTATTGTAATTGTGCTTCTTCTGCATTAATAAATAAATATTAAAAATTAAGATTGTAGAAAAATATTTAAAATTATTAATTGAATCATAATCTTACTCATAATCTTCGATAACAATATTCAAAAATTGACTGATTGTACCATCTCGAAGTTGATGAGTTTATTTTTTCTAATGACAAACAATTTGATTTATGACATCTACAGGAAGGATAGAAAAAAATATTAAAATAGTGATATTTTGTAAATGAAAAAAATTCAAATAGTAAAATAGGAAAAAAATTATCAAACAATTGAGTGTCATCAAAGTCAATGTGATTTTTTTAAATCCTTAAACAAACGAAAATTAAAAATATTTAAGCCAGAATCTGAATCAGTTGTCTCCAAAGAAATTGTCTTGGGTGTAAACTCAAGCTTCAAGTTATGTGAAGTTGTTTTATAATGCATATTGTTAGGCTCAACAACAAAAGTATTCATAACATACAATCCCATTTCTTTCATTACATTTTTTTTCTCCTTCGAAACGACGGACAACTGAACGTGGAATTGTTGCATGAATTCTTTCTCCCTACAAATAAATAAGTGAGAACATAAGTTAGAATTAATAAGTTAGTATTGATACATAAAATAGTAAAATATAGAGTAATGTTAACTACCTTTTCATCTTGAAGAACTAACTCAATTGACAGAAGAAAATTTGATTTGTTTCTTGGTGTAGCATGCCACATACGTACAACTCTTACCTTCAAGTTTCAGCCTATGTTATTATCTGTAATTTGACTTGTATAATCAACTCTTGTCATATTTTTGAATATTTGTTTGCAGAAAAGCTATGCTACAGAATTTGAGACAATTAAATCTGCATTGGATGTGTATTTATAGGAGACTAACTGTATTAAAATTGACTTGAAAATAGAGAATAAGATTTATTTATAAAAATAAAATTGAATGAAAAAAAGTTACAGTTGCTTAGTATCTTTGTTGTGAAAGTGGCTGTGTGAAAGGTTAGCGAAAAAAAGACATGGGTGAGATGATAAATGTGATCTATTAAAAAATTAAAATTGTATTAGAAAAAGATACAAACTACTGAGTGTCTTTTTTGTGAAAGTGATTATGTGGGAGGTTAGTGAAAAAATAATAAGACGTGGGTTAGGAGTTTTAGTAGTTGAAAAGTAGTGGGATACTGGGGGTTAAATATGATGGCAATTTAAAAATTTTAAGTAATATACTTGATAAAAATATGAACTAACATATTTTTATATCTAAACTTAAAAACATTGTCTTCTTTGTTTTTGTTTGAAACATTTTATATAATTTTATATCTTTAAACATAATTTCTTTCATTATGTTTATCTAAATAGTGTAATATGCGATACTGGTTTTTTTTCCTTATTTAATATTTTTATTATGATTAAAATAATTCTAATTTTTTATAAGTTTTCTTTCCAATCGCAGTTGTTCTTATAAAAATTTTATTTATATTAAAAGATTATTAATTACTTAATAAAGAATTAAACAATAATTAAAATATGTAATTTGTTATTAACATTTGCAGACAATGAAGACTTTGTTTGCTTTAAAGATAAAAAAATAGAAATTTGTATATTTTAAAATTTATCTATATGAAAAACTGCGTAAAAAATTATTTTGCAATTTGCTTAAAAATAGAAAATGTGATTTATTTATAAAATTAAAATTGTATTAAAAAGAGTTACAAATTGCTGGGTATATTTGTTGTGGAAGTGATTGTCTGGTAGGTTAGTGAAAAACATGGGTACGAATATCACATACTTATGTATAAAATGTTGTTATCTTTTTCATTTCTTAGTGTAATACTTTAAATAGGTGTTTTCTTTTCCACAACTAACTCTTGCTGCTTTGTATTAATTTATGTATTTATTTGAATTTTTTTTAAATCGAAGGTAAATTTTGTGAGATGATTGCTGAAACTTTAGATATCTAAAGTGAATATAATATGACTTTTCAGTCACAATTATGTTTTTATAAATTATTTTATTTATATTAGAAGATTATTAATTAGGTAAAATATAATTAACAATAATTGAAACATTTAATTTACTATTTACATTTTGCAGATAACAAAGACTTCGTTTATTTTAAATATAATAGAGTAAGAAAATTGGGATATAAGTATTAGAAGATAACAATTCAAACTCTCTGGTAGAGATTTTCATGAAATTTACTTGAACATAGGAATGTAATTTTGCTTTAAAATAGAAATTGAATCTAAAAATTATAAATTGTAAAAAAAATATTGCTTTTTGTGGTTGTGTGGGAGATTAGTGGAAAACGTGGGTAAAAAATATTTAAGAATATTAACTTACCTTTTCAGATTAATTAATGATTCTTAATTTTTATTCCACTGTCTCCTTTCAAAAATCAAAATTCATGTTTCAACTGCTATGCATTTTTAATATTCTTAAAAAAATATTTTAATTTTCAAATACAGTTATATTTTTAATCTAACATTTTAAAAATAAATTTCTAAAGCTTAAAGCATTATCTTCTTCAAACTTACCTCCATTTTTTATCTTCTTCAAACTTAAAGCATATTACCAATTCAAGAAACACCAATTATTCCTTCATCAAACCACCAATTGAAGAAACTCAAATTTCAGGCACAACTTTACAGCTTCATTAGAAAACTCTAATAATCAGTTTAGACATCAATCATGATTTCAACGAACTCATTTTTTTTTTTTTTGTTTTCAAGCTTCAACAATGGCGGATACAAAATTAAACTAGAAAAATTCATACCAATCAAACTCAAAATTCAAGTACAACTTCACATCATCATCAGAAAACCCCAATAATCAATTTGAACATCAACCACAAATTCGACAAGAAATTAATTCGACAATAAATTCCAACCCATTAAAATTCATAACTTTTCACAAACATTTTTCTTTTCTTGAAGAAATTAATGAAGATAATGAAAGTGGAGATGGAGAGTTAGAAGAAGGAGAAAAGAAATTGGGGTGGATTGTAAGAAAAAATACAAGAAAATGGGGGAGGGGGGCGAGGGGGGTATGAAGAAGATGAAGATCGGGTGGGGTGAGAGGTAAGGGGTGGGTTTATATATATATGTTAAAAAAAGTAGGACCATATCAGTTTTAAAATTAAAAAAGGTTCTTTTAAAAAAAAATCCATGTCAGCTTGAGGGGTGAAAATAATTCACTTTAAAGATGTTAAGGGGAGTAAATAAACGGAAGTTAAGTTTAAGTACTAAAGTGAGTTGGGAGGACAAATTTAGGGGGGTTTTGATGTATTATCTCTTTTATAAAATAAATAATTAAATGTTAAGTAGGTGCTTTTATTTCTACAATTAACTCCCGTTGCTTTGTATTGATATATGTATTTATGTGTATTTTATTTTTAAAAAAGGTAATATTTGTGAGATGATTGTGGGAAATGTGGATATCTAATGTAAATATAATATGATTTTTCAATTACAGTTATGTTCTTATTAAATTTTTTTTATATAAGAAATTACTAATTACTTAATAAAGAGTTGAAAAATTATAAAACATGTAATTTAGTAATAAGATTTTGCGGATAGAAAAACATTATGTTTGTTTTAAGTATAGAAAAATAAAAAATAGGAATGTAAACATTAAAAAATAAAAAGTTAAACTCCCTACAGATGTTTGGTGAAATTTGCTTGAAAATAGAAAATGTGAATTGTATCTAAAAATTATAAACTGGAAAGTAAATTCAATTTTTCATGATTATGTGGGAGATTAATGAAAAATACTGGCATAAAATTATAAAGGAGACGAAAAAGTATTTAAAAAATTTAATTTATTTTCTCAATTTAATGCTCCTAAGTATTTGATGCTGCTTTGTGTTGGTGTATGTATTTTATCCTTTTGTAGTTACAATTACGTATATAGTAAATTACAGAGCAAAAATCAAAAATTAGTGTGCACCTTTTTCTATTACAACAGTAGGTGTCGATTTTGCTACCGAAAAATTGCCTCAAGTCTGCTTTAAACCTCTTGGAAACAAATCTTGAATCATAAACTAAATGCTCTCGCTTTGGCATTGTTTTTAATTTAGATTCTTTGTTTATGAACCAATTTTCTCTCTGGGTTTTTCTTGTCAGAAAAAAAAAAAGGAACATATAGAAAATTTTGGGGCGGGAACAGTTATTTTGTTATTGTTCCTCCTTTTTCTTTTGAAATAAGATTATGTGTTAATCTAATTTTTCTAACTAACAAATGGGTCGGGTCGGTCCACATGGGTGACCCATGACCCATAATCCAACATCTCCCACTTCATACATTGTGGACATTATCCAAGCCAGTACGACATCAACAAATCACCAATTCATACGGCAAATAGTTTGTACGATCTATGAGCATCACAAGCTTTAGCTATAAGGTTTTACAAGCTATATTAGGAATTCAATCACATGTGGAAAGAATTCTCTACTAATATAAGTATACTAATACTCACAATACCCCAGACATCATTCACTACTTCAGTAGTTACTTATCCGGTCCCTCATCCTCTTAAAGAGGTGAACTCGTTCATGATTAACTTTATATACACAATTACACTTGACTCTTATATGGTTAGTGTAACAGCTGGCTTGTGTAAACAAGTTAAAATATTCATTTTAATCGTCTTTTCTTTCTACTCGAATCTATCTATTCCAAATCAACTGCTTTCCTAGACATGCTAAAGTAGCAACACCGATTGAAACTTCAAGAAACAGTCAAAGGTTTAAGGGTATTTCAATGAAAAGTTAAAATAACTTTGAGGGTCTCACACAATGAAGAAGCAGGAATTCATTCTTCCATTAACCCATTGGTCGCTAAGCACACGTGGTATGAAATACGTACTACGATGTTCTCACCTTATATTGGTGCGTGTGTCTCATTCTTTTAGCCATTCAACATCGTACAGATCTAGGTCTAGACATTCTAAATGCGTAACCTGAGCTTCTTTCTTTAATAATCCTCAAATTCATATTCTTAGAGAAACTCACATATGGCTTTACAAAGCAAGTCATTATCTTATGGTGGAACTTTTCTCTTCACGTTCCTTGAAGTAAGAGGCGATTGCCCATGTGAAAAAGCAAATATCACGACTTGTTTGACACACTATATTAATAAAATATATTTTCACATGCATATGAGATTGAATATAAATTCAAGATTCTTATATTGATAATAATTACAATCAATTTATCTATAATACATAAACATAATCATATCCTACGTAATCCTAGAGCCATAATATGTTTCTCAAACAAGTCTCTATCGTCGTAATAAAGGGATCAACTATCATTTCTCGTGTAGGAATGTATTGTAAATTTATTTCTCCACTTGCTACTATTTCTCTTACAAAGTTATGCTTAATATCAATGTGTTTGGTCTTTTTGTGATATTTAGGATCCTTCGTATATGCGATAGCCTCTTGACTATCACAATATAAAATCATGGGACCTTCAGAATTCTTTGCAATATACAAATGCTCAAAGAATCTCTTCAACCAAACAACTTCTTGTACTATAGATGCCCAAGCCAGAAATTCTAATTCCATAGCTGGCAGGGCTGTGCAAGTTTGTTTCTTACTTTTCCATGAAAATGCACCACCATTTAGTAAGAAGGCATAACTGGAGGTTGATTTTCTATCATACCTGTCACCAGCCCACTCAGCATCTGTATAACCTCTTATGGATAAATCAAATCCACTATAGCATAGTGAATAATCAGTAGTTTCTTTCAGGTATCAGAAAATTCTCTTTACTACTTTCCAATAATCTTTTCCAGGAATGGATTGATACCTGCTAACCAGACCTACGGCATAACAAATGTTTAGACGAGTACACATCATAGCGTACATCAAACTCCTAACTGCACTGGAATATAGTACTCGAGAGATGTCTTCTTTTTCTTTTTCAGTTCTTGGACACATTCAAGGCTTAAAGTTTCACATCTTTCTATAGGAGTATCTATGGATTTGCAACTATTCATTCAAAAATATTCCAAAATTTTCATGATGTATGTTTCTTGAGATAGACTCAAAAATTTCTTCGAACGGTCTCTTTAGATTTTAACACCCAATATATAGTCTGCTTCACCCATATCTTTCATGTCAAATGACTTTGAAAGCCATGACTTAACAGTTTTTACATACTCTAAATTGTTTCCAGCTAATAAAATATCATCCACGTAAAGCGAAAGAATCACAAATATTTCTTTGGACTATTTCACATAGATGCAATGGTCTTCATCGATCATGATGAAATCAAATGAAATCACTTTCTTATGAAATTTCATGTACCACTGCCTTGAAGATTGCTTAAGGCCATATATTGATTTGTTTAATTTACAAACCTTCTTTTCTTGGTCTTTAATAACAAAACCTACAAGTTGTTCCACGTAAATTTCCTCATTTAGTTCTCTATTAATAAAAATGGTGTTCACATTCATTTGGTGTAATTCTAAATCTAAACGAGCAACTATAGCCAAAAGCAAGTGAATTGAGGTAAATTTCACAACAGGTGAAAAAGATTTCTCATAATCTATTCCAGCTTTTTGAGTAAACCTTTTGCCACCAATCGTATTTTGTGCCTTTCTATTAACCCATCTGATTTGCGTTTATCTTGAGAATCCATTTGTTCCCAATAGCTTTACGCCCAGAAGAAAGGTCAACTAGATCCCAGACTTTATTGGTTTTGATAGACTCTAATTCTTTGTTCATCATTTTTATTCATTCATTTTTTTCAGGACTCGATAAAACCTCGGTCAAAGAATTAGGTTCATCCAATTCTGTGGGAGATACCAAGAAAACATAATCCTCAATCTCATAAGATCTTTTAGGTACACCTTTTCTAGTACTCTTACGTAATTGAAGTTCAGATTCGTCAATAGGATTTTGGGATTCACAACTTCCACTTAGACCAAAAATTATTTCTTGATCTATTGAATTATCAAGCATGTCCGGCGACATTATTTGATCATCTGAATTCAGTATTTTATAAAGAGGCTCATTTTCCTTTATTTCACCCCTTTTAAAAAAATTATTTTTCAGGAATGTGACCTCTCGTAATTCAATCTAAGTAGTACTTTCATCTTTCAATTCTCTAATGAACACATATCCTTTGGAGTGTTCTGAGTATCTTATAAAGATACATTTCTTTCCTTTTGGACTTAGCTTTTCAAACTTACCAAAACGATCTTTAATATATACAGCACAACCCCAAGGTCGTAGATCATTAAAGTTTGGTTTATTACCAGTCCATAATTCATAAGGAGTAGAAAATACTGATTTAAAAGGCACTTTATTTAATATGTAGGCCACAGTTAATAATGAATTCTCCCAAAAAGAGATTGGTAAAGTTTCCTGTGCCATCATGGACCTTGTCATATCCAACAATATTTTAGTCCTTCTTTCGGCTACGCTATTTTGTTGAGGTGTATAAAGAGTGGTTAATTGTCTAATAATGCCTTTTTCAATACACAGTTCTTCAAACTGTTTTGACAAATATTCACGGCCTCTATCGGTTCTTAATGCCTTTATATTTTTGTCTAATTGATTCTCAACTTCATTCATATATCTTTTGAAGCATTCATGTGCTTTAGAATTATGAGACATCAAATAGATATAACCAAAACGCGTGAAATCATTAATAAAGGTAATGAAATATGAAGCACCAATTATTGCCCTCACATTCATTGGACCACAGATATTAGAATGGATTAATTGCAATGGGAATTCGACTCTTTTAGCCTTCCCAAATGATTTACGTGTAATCTTTTCGGCAAGATAATTTTCACAAGTTGGCATTTTTATTTTGAAGAAAAAATCTAGATGTCCTTCTTTTGCCAATCTATTCATTCGATCTTGCCCTATGTGACCCAATCTAGTATGCCATGTAAGTATATCAACATCATTATCACTAGAATAACATGACAATACACAATGGTCAACATAAAAGTCATAAGTTGAAGGATTACAATCTAAAACAATAAAGCGATCATAAAAATGTCCAAAACCATAAAAAAACATTATCTAGAGTAATTATTACACAATTACAACTAAAAAATAAATGAAAATCCCTCTGAACACTAAAGACCGGCCTCCACGCAAATCTACTTTGCAAGTGCCAATCCCTCTGACTTCAAGTCTTGCATTATTTCCTACATAGATCTACCTTGATCCAGGTGAAACTCGATGAAACTTCACAAACGCTTCTCGATCTCGCCTCACATGTTCAGTGAATCCTGAGTCTACAATCCATATAGGATAAGATTCAGTTAATAAAGCAGTGCTAAAAACATATGTAGCACTTAGAGTTGCGTTTAGAAATGCTACCTTTTTCTGCTCAGGACATTTATGAGCAAAATGCCCCAGAACTTTGCAACTGTAGCCCTTCATCTTGCTTTTGTCTTTCTTCTTGAAAAATCTTTTTTCCTTCTTAGAATTTGACTTGTTCTTTTTCTCAGAGGGTCCTTCTTTGGTCTCTTTATCCTTCCCGTTATTTTTTCACTTCTTCTTATGCTTGAATCCTAAAGACTTCTTACCACTTGATTATGCCATAAAGGCATTAGAAACAGCTTTAGTAGCACCAATCCACTCATCTTCAAGTTCAACATGATGGGCAATATCAAAAAAAGTTTTGATGCTATCATTATGGGTTAAGTTAACCTTCAAGTATTTTAAACTATTGGGAAGTGATCTAACAACTGCCTGAACCTGCTGCTCATCTGAGAGAACATGACCAACACTTTTGAGTTGAGCTATCATATTGGACATCACCCTAAGGTGTTGTTTGATATTCTGATCATGACGTTTTTTATAAGTGTCAAATTTAATAGTCAACTGTTTGAGATGGGTGACAGAAGTACCCCCATATGTTCCTCGCAAGTGTACCTAGATGGCATTAGCAGTAGGAAATTCCTCTCACTCGTGTATGAGGTCATCAACCACAAAACTTACAATAATTTCACATGCAATGAAATCAGCCTTTTTCCAAGCCTTATAAACTTTAAGGTCTCTTCTGTGTTGTGAAGTATTACCCTCTTTTGATAGACTTAAGACATGGCTAATACCTTCAAGAACATTTTGCTCTTCTAGTACATACCACATTTTACGACTCCAAATATTGTAGTTGTTTTCATTTAGTTTTTCTCCTTTGTTCAAGTTAGCAATTATGCTTTTTGATGTCATGTCTGTTATTAAGAGACAATCACACAAGTATTTTATCAATTATGCATGCAAATTCCACATTTAAGTAAATCATTTCACATAAAGGTTTCATGTTTAGTGTAAAATCGAAAAGACACTTAAGAATCCAATCATCATATACAAACTAAACACTTGACCAAAATTAGAAATTAATTTCTTGATGTGTATTAGGATGATAGCTTTCAATTAAGTCATTTTAAACTCAAATAAATGAATGATTCATATAAAAGGAGATAAACAACTTAATATATATATATATATATATATATAAAATATAATATAAAATTAATAAAGAACTTCATGTTACTAGTCAATCTAAAGATAAAAGTCATTCCATAAATATTCGAGACTACTTATATACACCTAAAAAGGCTCGCTAGGCCAAATCTCGTGGTAAACATCAATTAATCTCTCGCCCCAAGGATCATGAAGAGAATTTGCTAAAATAGCTAATGCTTTTCAATTCGAGATTTCTACATAGTTTTCTAGTTCTACACGTTTCAGTTCAAACAAATGAATAAAACTAGCAACTGTAATACTAGGTGACATCTTAAAAGACTTGATCTCTTTCTATTTCTTCTCTTTTTCTCTTTGCATAGCCCTTTTATTTCGTAACAGATTTTGTGTCTCCTTGGGAACACCATTTCGTATGATCTCACGACCTCAAAAATATGTCTTTCGACGACGTGCTCTTCCACTTTGTCTCTTTGCTCGACATCCAAAACTCCCACTCGAAGTGATTTGAGTTTGTCCTTGTTCAGCTATTTCTGAAATAGGAACCAAGAAATAATTAGAATGGTTTAACCACTCAATGTGATAACTTATGTCATAATTTTTTGTAGAAGGAAAAATCTATTTAAAATAAATTTTGGGACTTGTTAAGACAAAAATTATATCAAATCTAATTCTAATACTTATATCACCAAAATTATTCACAGTCATTTTTAATACCTTAAAAAAGAAATATATTACTATTCATGAAGTAACATGAAAAAAATCCTGTAAAAAAAAATAGTAGCAGTACACTGTTCTCATAACTAAATAAATGGAACAAGTACTTTTCTTTCCTTTTTTCTTTTAATTTAATATTTTTCAAAAAAAATTAGATGCATGGTTTATTATTCTTCATCCTCAAGAAACAAAGACTATGTTCACCCCTTAATTATCCTTCATCTTCACCAAAAAAAATGAAGGAAAATAATTGGTTAACAATCGAATTTAAAATGCAATTTCATCGCATCTGATTTCAGCTAAGAAGGCTAAAAATTCAAGTTCTATCGGGTCCAAAAAATTTGATTCGCATCCAGCTATGAACAATTTCTAACAGGTATGTTAATACAATTTTTTTAAAAAAAGTTTTACACATTAAAACTCCGAGATATAACATGTAAAAATAGGATAATAGAACTTGTCTCTGATGCCATTTGTAGTAAAATATGGAGCAAAAATCAGAAATCAGTGTGTACCTTTTTCTATTACAGCGGAAGATGTCGATTTTGCTACTGAAAAATCGCTCCAAGCCTGCTTTGAATCTCTTGAAAACAAAGTTTGAATCACAAATTAAATGATATCGTTTTGGCGTTGTTATTAATTTCAACTATTTGTTTATGACCCAATTTTCTCTTTGGGTTTTTCTTGTCAGAAAATAAAAGGAACATATAGAAAAATTTGAGCGCCTTTTCTTTTGAAATAAGATTATGCGTTAATCTCATTTTTCTGACTAAGAAATGAGTCGGATCGTTCCACATAGGTGACCCATGACCCGTAATCCAACAATGTATGATATAAGTAATTGCAGTAACTTTACTTCGATTATTAAAATAGTCCAGTAAATATTTTCTTCTCATACGTAACCTTAGTGTGGTAAAGCAAGTATAATTTGTGCGTATTTCTTCTATTATTAATTATTAATAATTTTAGTCTTAAAAATAAAAAACTAAAGCATGCATTAATAATGTAAATGAATAGAAAAAGTATAGGTGAGAATCTAACCAAAATATTAAAATTATACTTTAGAAAATTGGGTATCCAAATATGAAAAAGTATCAAAAATAGTCAAGTTTAATAATATTAAATTTATAAATATAAATGAAGTATAGTAATAATTTTATATCGGAAGTCAAAATATTTATATATTATATAGATAAGCAACATAATTAAGGAAATAAATTAAAGAAAAAATTTATAGAAATAAGTGTAGAGAGATAAGTAGTTGATGGAATGGAATATTGAAAGAAACAAACAAAACCTAATTAGTAGTCACAAAAACATAAACACAATTTAACAAATCAAACAAATGGGAGAGTATTAAAAGGCATAAGGACAAACAAAAATTTTGATTAAAATAATGTAAACGTACAATCAAGCTTTGATAACAGTGATAACTAAATGATAAAATTATATTACATATGTAATCTTAAATTTACATAACATTAAATATTTTATGGTTGAACATTAAATATTTATTTTCTGTAATATTTTATGATGAAAATAACTAATTGAATAGGATAAAATTATCTCTCTATATTTTTCAGGTAAACATCATTTAAATTCTTTGGTGAGATAATGTGTAGGTTTTATGTTCACGGCTGCAGTTCACAGATTTGGAGCGAATCAGACATTGTTAATCAATTTATTGAATACGTGAATTTATTTTCATAGCATAAATGGGTAACATTGCATCAGCTTCTGCTCCCATATCTACAACAATATTTTAAAAAAATAAATAATTAAAAAAAAAATATATCAATTTTAAGAGAGAATAGGTTGTTGGTAGTTCATTAGCATGTAACTCGGGAATGAACTGTGGTTATGCTTAAGAAGAAAATCAGAAATAAGCCATCAGGATTAGATGATAGAGATTTATCCTTATCTGACACCATTATAGCAGAAGTATTTTTACTATACTACCAAATATAAAAAAGTACCAATCAAATGTACAAAAGTATCAAGAGTAAATGAATGTACCATCGTTGTTGAAATCCATGTGAATTCCTCCACTGGACATTAAGACGTTTGGAGGTGAATTTATAACTGTACAAAATATGTTAAGTAATTTATTTAAAGCTCGATTATATGGTAAGATTTGGCTGAAGTTGAGCGAAATGTAATGAAGAGAATAGTATGTGTTATGTATTGATATTATTATTTGATTATATTTAATAACAGAGCTGGTGAAGATTCTTAAGAGGAGGAAAATTAATATTGTGTATGTCCAGAAGACTAAGTGGGTAGGGACTAAGGTTAGAGATGTGGATGAGTTTAAGCTGTGGTACTCGGGAAGTGACAGACGTCAGAATGGTGTGGGGATCTTAGTGGATGAGAAGCTTAGAGAGCAGGTGGTGGATGTTAAGAGGGTTAGTAATAGGATGATGACGATAAAGTTGGTCTTAAGAGGGTCTACGCTGTATGTGTGTAGTGTTTATGCACCGCAGGTGGGCTTGGGAGAGGAGGTGAAAGCAAGGTTTTGGGAGACTTTGGACGAGGTGGTGAGAAGTGTGCCTAGTTTGGAGAAGATTGTCTTAGCGGGGGACTTTAATGGACACATTGGGGTTCTGCCGGAAGGCTACGATGAGATGCATGAGGGATTTGGTTTTGGTGATAGAAACAATGAGGGAGCGTCTCTATTGGATTTTGCGAGGGCCTTTAGGCTAGTGGTGGTGAACTCGAGCTTTCAAAAGAAGGAGGATCACCTGATTACCTTCCGTAGCGCGGTAGCCAAGACCCAGATTGACTTTTTACTGCTAAGGAAGGGGGATAAGGTTTTATGTAAGGACTACAAAGTCATTCGGAGCGAGCATCTTTCGAATCAGCACAGGCTTCTGGTGATGGACTTATTTTTTAAGAAGATCAGGAAGAGAAGGGCTGGGGAGGGTCAGCCTAGAATTAGGTGGGGTGGCTTGACGCCTGAAAGTGCGCTGGTGATAGAGAAGAAAGTCGCAGGATTGGGGGTGTGGGACTGTAGGGGGGAGTGGATACTATATGGGATAAGGCTGCCAGCTGCATCACAGAGACGGCTAGAGAAGTGTTAGGAGTTTCGAGAGGTCGGGCAGGACGTTATAAGGGGGACTGGTGGTGGAATAAAGAAGTTAAGAAGAAAGTGAAGGTTAAAAAGGGGGTGTATATTAAGTTGATTGAGAGTAAAGATACAGAGTAGAAGAGGGGGAATAGGAAGGTCAATAAAGTTGCAAGAAAGGAGGCTAAGCTTGCAGTTACGGCGGCTAAGACTGCAGCGTTTAAGAGCTTATATATGGGACTAGAGGAGAAAGGCGGGAGAAAAAGGTTGTTTAGTCTTGCTAAGTCTAGGGAGCGGAAGGGTCGGGACCTCGACCAAGTGAAATTCATTAAGAGGGAGAATGGTAAAGTGTTGGTGAAGGATGCCCACATTAAGAAGAGATGGCAGGAGTATTTTTATAGGCTTTTGAATGAGGAGGGGGACAGAGACATTGAGTTAGGGGAGTTGGAGCACTCGGAGGAGAGACGTGATTTCAGTTATTGTAGATATTTTACAGTCGAGGAGGTCAGAGAAGCTATTTGTATGATGCGGAGGGGAAGGGTGATGGGGACTGATAAGATTCCGGTGGATTTTTGGAAGTTTATAAGTAGGGCAGGTTTAAGGTGGTTAACTATTTTGTTTAACAGTATTTTCAAGACGGCGAGAATGCCCGAGGCTTGGAGGTGGAGTACAATGATTCCGTTATACAAAAACAAAGGTGACATTCAGAGTTACACCAACTACAGGTATATCAAACTGTTGAGTCATATTATGAAGATTTGGGAGAGGGTGGTTAAGCGGAGATTGAGGAAGATCGTGTCTATTTTAGAGAATCAGTTTGGTTTTATGCCTGGTCGCTCGACGACGGAGGCAATCCACCTAGTGAGGAGATTGGTGAAGCAGTATAGGGAAAGGAAGAGGGATTTGCACATGGTGTTCATCAACTTGGAGAAGGAGTATGATAAAGTCCCTAGGGAGGTTTTTTCGAGATGCCTACACTTAAGAGGGATCTCGGTAGTGTACATCAAAGCTATTAAGGACATGTACGATGGAGGAAAGACTCGTGTGAGAACGATGGAAGGGGACTCAGAATATTTTTCTGTCGTGACAAGGTTGCATCAGGGTTTGACTCTTAGTCCATTTTTATTTGTGTTGGTGATGGACGTGTTGACACGAAGTATCCTATGGGAGATACCGTGGTGTATGTTATTTGAGGATGATGTAGTGTTGATTGATGAGACGCGGAGAGGTGTGAATGAAAAATTGGAGGTTTGGAGGCAAACTCTGAAATCTAAGGGGTTCAGGTTGAGTAGGTCCAAGATGGAGTATATGGAATGCAAGTTTAGTGACTTGATGCAAGAGGAATATGTAGGCTTGAGGTTGGATTCCCAGGATGTTTGTAAGAGAAATAGTTTTAAGTATCTTGGGTCTACGATTTAGGGGAATGACGAGATTAATGAGGATGTTGCTAACCGTATTGGAGTAGGTTGGATGAAGTGGAGGCTAGCCTCGGGAGTTTTGTGCAGTAAGAAGATCCCACTTAAGCTTAAAGGCAAATTCTACAAAGTGGCAGTCCGTCCAACTATGCTATATAGAGCAGAGTATTGGCTAGTCAAGAACTCCGACATTCAGAAAATGAAGGTGGCACAAATGAGAATATTGTGTTGGATGTGTGGTCTTACTAGAGGGGATAAAGTTAGGAATGAGACAGTTCGAGAGAAGGTGGGAGTGGCTTCTATGGAGGATAAAATGCGGGAAGGAAGGTTGAGATGATTTGGGCATATGATGAGGAGGGGTACGGATGCCCCAGTTTGCAGGTGTGAGAGGATAGTGTTGGAGGGTTTCAGGAGGAGGAGAGGTAGGCCGAAGAAGTACTGGAGGGAAGTGGTTAGACACGATATGGAGCAGCTATAGTTTACCGAGGACATGACCCTAGATAAGAAGGCGTGGAGGTTGCGGATAAAGGTAAAAGGCTAGGATGAGTGCGTGAGTTGTAGCAAGTAGGTAGGAGCCACTAGTCAGGAGGGTCCAGGGGTCCCTGCTCTGTGAATGTTTGTTACTACTAGGGGGTGTCGTATTCTGGATGCCCTATCGCTTATTTCTTATTTATTGCACCTTTTTATCTTATTTAGTATTGCTCGGATTTATACTTTATTTTATTTTTATTTTAGTATGTCTTATTCCTTTTTATGTTATGTCATCCATCATGCTTCACTACGCTTTGGTTACTATTTACTACCTGGAGCCGGGGGTCAATCGAAAATAGTCTCTCTACTTCTTTGGAGGTAGTGGTATGGACTACGTATATTTTACCCTCCCCAGACCTCACTTTGTGGGAATACACTGGGTTTGTTGTTGTTGTTGTTGATATTTAAGAATTTAGAATTTTAGTGAATTTCATAATTTTTAAATGATTGTCAGAAGCATTCATGGATAGAGTAGAATTTCATCACTGTACCAACAACATTAATACTTGAATATCTAAACGTAATGACATATCATTATAAGATTCATGATGTTTGAGTTCAATGTATGTTATGCTTTATTTAAATTCAGAAATAATTTTGAAAATAATAAGCAAATATACAAATAAAACGCAAAAAAGTACCAATTATAATATCCATATTAAAATGAAAATAATATCAATGGTTCAGAAATCTTAACTTATAACACAAAAAATCATACATCGATAAGAATAAGAGAGGGGAGTTATAAAAGAGATGTGGTGAATAGGAATGAAATACATTTCATTGTGATTTTTGTCAGAGACGGAGAAGACAGTAATATATTCTATTTTTGTCAACAGATATTGGTAGAGTACATGATTTTGAGAATTTCTTCCAAAATTGAAACTATCTCCTATGTAAAATTAATTGATAGTAAAAAAAAACAGATGTAAACAATGAAAAAAATTATCCAGAAGTCACCAAATAAAAAAAACTATCCGTGAGAATAGGCAATGGGGAAGTGGGATTAGTGGCGGTGGTTTTTGAAATAAAAAGTTAAAGTTGTTGTGTGGGAATGGGAAGTTACTCGAGAAAATTGAAGGAAAGGTGTCTTTTAAGTCTTGAATGAAGGATTGGTGACATTGACCAATTTAAAGGGTCAAACATAATTAAAAAACTTGATTAGGTTAATTGTGGACTTCATTAAAATTGTCTAAACTTTTTAATCTTTTCAAAAATACAAATTAACCCTCACCCACAAAACTTCCCTCCCTCTGCAAATCAATCTCTCCCTCTTCTCTCTTTCTCTCGATAGTTTCTCTCTCTAACTTCTCCCAACCAACAACTTTTCAAATTTCTCCCTTCAATCTTGTGCAACTTCAACCTCTGGCAACAAATAGTTTTGAGTTATTACCTGTTCCTTTTTTACTTTCAACCATCAGTCGACGTGACAACATTCTCCGGCGACAACAACTTCTAGTTCTTCATCGTTTTTTTTTTATTTTCACAAGTAAAAAATTAGGGCTTTTAAGTTATGACGAAAACGAGGAACTTGATTTGTTGGTGTTTGTTATTTTTTATGTTTTTTTTTTTTTTTTAATGTTTGTTATTTTTTAGTTAAATTTCTCATTTGGATATATCTACTACTGCTGTTTTTTAATAATGGATAAAACATGTAACGTAAATCCAACAGATGAGTATTTGTTGCAATATATATGACTAATCTGTTGAACAGATTAGTAATCTGTTGCAATATATATGACTAATCTGTTGCAACGTAAATGACTAATTTGTTGCAACAAATGAGTAATCTGTTACAACATATATGACTAATCTGTTGCAACATATATGACTAATTTGTTGCAACAAATGAGTAATCTGTTGCAATAAATGAGTAACCTATTGCAACATATATGACTAATCTGTTGCAACAGATTACTCATCTATTGGATTCGTTTTATAGTGGTGTAATATGAATCCAACATATGGGTCATCTGTTGCAACAGATTAGTCATATATTGCAATAGATTACTCACTTGTTGCAATAGATGACTCACATGTTGGATTCATGTTGTAGGTTCTATCCATTGTAGCAGTAGCAGATACACCAAATAAGAAATTCAACAAAAAATATAATTTTACTTACAAAATAAGCTATGAAGTAATGTCCAAGTGATATACGAACAAAATTTGACCTAAAATTTTTTTAAAAAATTTCAACAGGAGCACAAAAAAATTATTCATATATGAATCACTATCTGAAAAAATTAATTTCATATTTTTAGCACACCAAAAAAATATAATTATTGTATATAGTAGCATATTTGATCGACGATAATTCAACATTTCACTATTTTGGAGTAGAAGAAAACTCAAAAGTATAATTTTTTATAGAGAGAAATCGGATAATTAAGGATAGAAGTAATTTTTTTTTGATATAGAATAAATATAAGAAAATTATTAAGTTAATGAGGTAATTGATACTTCTATTTTTTAAATTTTTTATGTAAAACGTAAAAATTTATTACATAGAGAAAAAAAATAAATTATTTGAATTACATGAAAAATATAAATAAATTTAACTAATCAAAAAATTCATAATTATTATATGTAAAAAGAGGAAAAAGTAGAAGTGATGGGACATTTGTGGAAAAAGGAATTGTGGGTGGGGGACCACTACTATAAAAAGTTATGAACGTAACTTTTTATTATGTTGAACAACTCATTTTTTAGTATCTTTTTAATTGATTTGACAATTCACTGCATTTTTTTCTCGGTCATCGTGTAAAATGTAAGAAATTCTTACGTTTTATATTTTTTTATAAAACGTAAGAATTTTTTACTTTTTACAAAAAAAATGTAAAACGTAAGAAATTATAAAAGTCAACTCCGTTAATTGATCGTTAAGAAAAAATAAAAAACGTAATAAATTATTACGTTTAGCCTATTTTGGTAACTTTTAAAATAGGTGATCCATTTTGGTCACTTTTTAAATTCTGTGATTCATTTTGGTTCTGAGTTCACATATATCTTATCTATTTAATAATTTCCAATAGATGAGTCATATGTTGCAACAATTTAGTCATCTGTTGCAATAGATGTCTATATTTGTTGGATAATTTTCAATAGATGAGTTAGCTATTGCAACAGGTTAGTCATCTGTTGCAACAGATGTCTATATATGTTTGGTCATTTTCAACAAATGTCTTTAACTGTTTGGTCTTTTGCAACAGATTACTCATCTATTGCAACATGTTAATTGAAATCGTAATTAAACTTATCAATTCATATTTAATTTTAGTTAAATCAATGTTGTTATTACTAATAATATCTTAATTTGAATCATTTCAAATAAAACTGGTCAATTAACACTTTACTCAAGACGAATACACTTAGATGATCATGTAATTACTATGAGATTAATTGAAATCGTAATTAAATTATCAATTCATCTTTAATTTTAGTTAAATCAATTTAGTTATTACTAATAATTACTTAATTTTAATTATTTCAAATCAAATTGGTCAATTGATCATTCTACTTAAGACGAAACACTTAGTTGATCATGTAATTACTATAAAATTAATTGAAATTGTAAGTCAACTTACTAATTCATCTTTAATTTTAGTTAAATCAATATAGTTATTTCTATTATGGCTTGGTTTGAATCATTTCAAATAAAATTGGTCAATTGATCACTCTACTCAGGCCGAAAACACTTAGTTGATCGTGTAATTACCATGAGATTAATTGAAACAGTAATTGAACTTATTAATACTAGTTAAATCAATTTAGTTATTACTAATATAATGGCTTAATATGAATCAATAGATGACTAAGATGTTGCAAAAGATGAGTAATCTACTGAAAATGACCAAACAGATAAAGACATCTGTTGCAACAGATTAGTAATCTGTTGAAAATAACAAACAGATAAAGTCATATGTTGCAACAGATTGGTTATCTATTGTAAATGACCAACAGGTAAAGACATTTGTTACAACAGATGACTAATCTATTGCAACATATGTGTATATCTATTTGATAATTTTCAACAAATGACTCATCTGCTGCAACAGATTAAATCTGTTGCAATAGGTTATACACTTAAATGATCATGTAATTACTATGAGATTAATTGAAATTGTAATTATTAAATCAATTTGACAATTACTAATAATGGCTTAATTTGAATAATTTCAAATAAAATTAGTCAATTGATCACTCTACTCAGCACGAACACACTAAGATGATCATGTAATTAATATGAGAATAATTGAAATCGTAATTGAACTTATCAATTCATCTTTAATTTTAGTTATATCAATGTTGTTATTACTAATAATATCTTAATTTGAATCATTTCAAATAAAATTAGTCAATTAACACTTTACTCAAGACGAATAAACTTAGATGATCATGTAACTACTAACTATGAGATTAATTGAAATCGTAATTAAAATTATCAATTCATCTTTAATTTTAGTTAAATTAATTTAATTATTACTAATAATTGCTTGATTTTAATTATTTCAAATAAAATTGGTCAATTGATCATTCTACTTAAAACGAAACACTTAGTTGATCATGTAATTACTATAAAATTAATTGAAATTGTAAGTCAACTTACTAATTCATCTTTAATTTTAGTTAAATCAATATAGTTATTTCTAATTATGGTTTGGTTTAAATAATTTCAAATAAAATTGATCAATTGATCACTCTACTCAGGACGAACACACTTAGTTGATAGTGTAATTATCATGAGATTAATTGAAACTGTAATTGAAACTATTAAGTCATGTTTAATTCTAGTTAAATAAATTCAGTTATTACTAATATAATAGCTTAATATGAATCAATAGATGACAAGCATGTTGCAAAAGATGAGTAATCTGTTCAAAATGACTAAACAAATAAAGACATCTGTTGGAAATGACCAAACGGATAAAGACATCTGTTGAAAATGACCAAACAAATATAGACATATATTACAACAGATGACTAACCTATTGCAATAAATAACTCATCTATTGAAAATTATTAAACAAATATAGACATCTGTTGAAACAGATGACTAAGTTGTTGCAACAGATGACTCATCTGTTGAAAATTATCAAACATATAGGATATATGTTGGAAAATAATTTAAAATAGTAAAGCTCAGATGTTTTTAAGATAACTCAAATGTTTGTCCCCTTGTCTAAGGTCTTGTCTTTAATTTTGGTTAAATCAATTTAGTTATTACTAATAATTGCTTAATTTGAATCATTTTAAATAAAATTTATCAATTGATCATTCTATTAAGGACGAATACATTAATTGAAATTGTAAGTGGACTTATCAATTCATTTTTAATTTAGTCAAAATCAATTTATTTATTACTAATAATGACTTAATTTGAATCATTTGAAATAAAATTGGTCGATTGATCACTCTCCTCAAGACGAATACACATAGTTGATCATGTAATTACTATGAGATTAATTGAAATTGTAAGTGAACTTATCAATTCATCTTTAATTTTAGTTTCATCAATCTAGTTATTATGAATAATGGCTTAATTTGATTCATTTCAAATAAAATTGATCAATTGATCACTCTAATCATGACGAATACACTTAGTTGATAATTTAATTACTATGAAATTAATTGAAATTGTAAGTTTATCTTTAATTTTAGTTAAATCAATTTAGTTATTACTAATAATATCTTAATTTGAATTATTTCAAATAAAATTGGTTGGTTAATCACTCTACTCGGGACGAATACACTTAGTTAATCATGTAATTACGATGAGATTAATTGAAAATTGTAAGTAAACTCATTAATTCATATTTAATTTTAGTTAAATCAACATAGTTATTACTAATAATGGCTTAATTTGAATCATTTAAAATAAAATTGGTCAATTAATTATTCTACTAAGGATGAAACACTTAATTGATCATTTAATTATTGAGATTAATTGAAATCGTAATTGAACTTACTTATTCATCTTTAATTTTAGTTAAATCAACGTAGTTATTTCTAATAATGGTTTAATTTGAATTATTTCACATAAAATTTGTCAATTAATCATTCTACTCAATAGAAACACTTAATTGATCATGTAATTACTATGAAATTAATTGAAATCGTAATTGAACTTACTAATTCATCTTTAGTTTTAGTTAAATCAATATAGTTATTTCTAATGATGACTTAGTTTGAATCATTTCAAATAAAATTGGTCAATTGATCACTTTACTCAGGACGAACATACTTAGTTGATTGTGTAATTACTATGAGATTAATTGAAACTATAATTGAACTTATTAATTCATATTTTATTTTAGTAATCAATTTAGTTATTACTAATAATGACTTAATGTGAATCAATAGATGACTAACATGTTACAACAGATGAGTAATCTGTTGGAAATGACCAAACAAATAAAAACATCTGTTGAAAATGACCAAACAGATATAGACATTTGTTGCAACAAATGACTCACTTGTTGCAACAACTAATTCATCTATTGAAAATTATCAAACAGATATAGACATCTGTTGCAACAGATGACTAAGTTGTTGCAACATATGACTCATCTGTTGGAAATTACTAAATAGACAAAATATGTGTTGAAAAACAATTTAAAATACTAAAGCTCAAATATTTTTTAGGAGAACTCAAATGTTTTTCCCCTTGTCTAAGGTCTTGTCTTCAATTTTAGTTAAATCAATTTAATTATTATTATTAATTGCTTAATTTGAATCAACAATTGCAACAGATGACTAACTTGTTGCAATAAATAGATGATCTGTTGAAAAATAATTAAAATACTAGGGAACTCAAACATTTTTAGGAGAACTCAAATGTTTGTCGCATTGTCTTAAAGACTTGTCTTTAATTTTAGCTAAATCAATTTAGTTATTACTAATAATTGCTTAATTGGAATCAACAGATGACTGATATGTTGCAACAGATGATTCATCTGTTGGAAATTATCAAACAGATAGAAAATCTGTTATAATAGATGGATTATCCATTAGAAAGCAATTAAAATACCAGGGAACTTAAATATTTTTAGGAGAACTCAAACGTTTGTCCCCTCGGTCCTTTTGCATTTGATGTATGATACACTATTTTTATATTCTTTACCCGTTTCATGAAATTTTTCATGTGTTTCACTTATTCGTTGTGCTTGTTGAAATTTTTAGAATTTTTTAGGTCAAATTTTGTTCGTATATCATTTGGACATTACTTCATAGGTGATTTTGTAAGTATAATTATGATTTTTGTTGAATTTTTTATTTGGTATATTTGCTACTGCTACAATGGATAAAACTTGCAACATGAATCCAATATATGAGTCACTTATTGCAACAAGTGAGTAATCTGTTGCAACATATGACTAATCTGTTGCAACAGATGCCCTATATGTTGGATTTATATTACAACACTATAATACAAATCCAACAGATGAGTAATATGTTGCAACAGATTAGTCAATATGTTGCAACAGATTACTCATATGTTGCAAAAGATTAGTTAATATGTTGCAACAGATTAGTCAATATGTTGCAACAGGTTACTCATCTGTGCAACAGATTACTCATCTGTTGGATTCATGTTACATGTTTTATCTACCGTTGAAAAAACAATAGTAGCAGATACACCCAGATGAGAAATTCAACTAAAATTTATAATTTTACTTACTAAAATCACCTATAAGTAATTTCCAAGTGATATACGAATAAAATTTGACCTAAAAAAATTTGATCAAGTGGCAATAGTAGCGGTAACAACAATGTTCAACAACAAGAAGATGATGATGATGAACAAAAAGAGATGATAATGAAGAACAGGATGATGATAATGAAGAAGATGATGATGAATAAAGCAGTAACAACAATGAACAACATAAATCACGAAGAGAGAAAAAACTCCAATAAATGAGAAGAGAGAGAAACGTGCCTTTTTTCCCTCCATTTCTAGTTATATTAGGTTTACATTGGATTAAAGTATAAATTAAAAAACTTGTGGGTTATTTTTAAACTTTTCTTACTTTCCTAATCCTTAATAAAGTAATTGTCACCTCCACTAAATTATTAAAACTTCTGTCACCCACACTTTATTTTAAAACTTTTTTGTCACCTAGAGCCCAAGGCCCCAAATTACTCAAACGTAGGTTGGGGTTAATTTAGGTTAATTATTTTTTTTCTTTTTTACAAAGAATAATTTAAAGTGGATAGAAATGGATTAGCGGATGACTATAATTTAGGTGCAATTTTTTAGGCAGAGTATAACATTGTAAAAATTTGAATTTTGAATAACAACTCTTAATTTTAAAAATTCTAATGCTAATAATATAATTTTGAAAAAATAGAACAGATAATTCCAAATTGAATAGTTTATTCAAATTGTTAAATTTAAAGTCTCATGTAGATATGAAATTCCTAATTGAAAAGTTTATACAAATTTTTAAATTTAAATTCTCATGTAGATATGATCCTAATTGAAAAGTTTATTCAAATTTTTAAACTTAAATTGTCATCAAAGCCTTTCTGACTCAACCTGGCCCGGTTGCCATGTAGATATGAACTCAAATTAGAATATTATAAGATTTTTAAATTATCATCGGTGTGATTACAAAATTATAAATATTTATTTTGTATTAAATAATATGTGAATGTTGTAACTTCACAAATGTTTGTATTTGAAATAGAAAATATTTATTTTTTTAAAATTTACATTAAAAAAAATAATAACTAATTTTACCTAACCTAACTAATTTGTCCTAAAAAGTAATACATGGCATTATCCTATTCAGTCACTTGGCAATCATCTATGCAAGACTTTCTTGCTATTTATAATAATATAGAAGATATAGATAAATAGTATGTGTAGTATGTGAAGTATGTGTAGTATTTGTAAATAACTTATTAACAATATATGCTAATTTCTTTTATTTGGGTCATGCTATGCTAATTTTTAAGGGGAAAGGATAGAGATAACACCTAAAACTAAAATAATTTCACAAAAATAACACCTAAATTTAAAAACCCGATAAATAGCCACTCCTGACTCCCATATGCTTAAATAATCAAAAATACAAAAAAAATCAAAATATAACTTTACTTTTTTTTCCTTTTTATTCACAATTTCCTTTTCATTCAAACTCCTAATTCTCCGTTTCTTTACCTTTTTCGATACTCCAATTTATCTTTCTCATTTCACAAATTTTATATAAAATCTTCAAAAATCTGCATTCAATTAGCCTCCTATAATTTTTTTTAATTGTAAATTTGCTCAAAATTGATACAAAATAATGGCTTCAACTTCAATTTTAGTTCCAATATTGATAAAATACGGCGCTGTATGAATGTGCAATATTTACAAAAAAAATATGCACAAATTTCTCTCTATCCATTTGAAAAGGTTTATGAATGTGCTATATGTATTGTATTAATTTGGTATAGCTATTGTATATGCTTGCACAAATTTTTTTCATAAAAGGTGTATTTATGTGGTATATATATTGTATCAACGTGGTATAAAAGTGTATCAATCTAGTATAAAAGTGTATCAATGCGGTATAAAAGTATATCAATCTAGTATAAAAGAATATCAATATGGTATAAAAGTATATCAACTGGGTATAGAGACTGCATGCGACCGACGAGCCATCATCTTTACGCTTTTTCTTTGACGATACACCATCATCTTCACCATTTTTTCCCCAAATTCACTTCTTTTTTTTTATTCGCAGTAACAACTACATATTCATCGACCTTCTCCTTCCCTTTTGAAAGATTCTTTTCTTGATCTTTTAATGCACCAAAAAGTCTCTGACTTTGTGACTGCATCATCCTCTGAGAAGAACATGAATTTTCTGCCATGGCTTTTCTCTTACCTTGAGACCCCATTCTATCATATTTTTTCTTTTTGAAGATTGAACGACTAAGACATTGCTTCAAGTGCAACCACATATGTGATGATTCTGTAAAATTATCGTCATTAATAATAAATTTAGGGTCAAAATTGACCCCTTTACCAACTAATTTTAACTTTCCTTTACTTACCATTTTTTGTTTCATGTCCATTGTTTTGAATGCTACAATGCAAGAAACAACAAATCAATTTCTGATGTTGATCACAAAACTCAAATTTATCAACGCATAATAAGGGGAAAAAGAAGATTTGGAAAAGTGATTTAAGAGTAGCCGTTGGAAGAACATTTAATACTCTTTGTTGTGTAAGAATATTAATTTTGGGCCAAATGACTAACCAACTTTTAAAATTACTTATCATTTCTTTTTAAAATGGTCCGTCCATGCCTTTTCCCCAATTTTTATTGATGATTTTGAGCTAGAGGCGGGTTAAGCATGACCCGAATTTGTGGCATCCCCTGCGCAATCGTTAACCGTTACACGGCCGCACAACTGAATTCTCTTCTCATTTCCTTTTAATTTACTGCACATACAATTTTCTTTCCTGTTATTCCTCTGATCATTTTTTCTCCATTTCACTAGACATAATTATTGGAACATCGCGCGCCTATTGCGCTTTCAATTCTTATTTCTCCATTCCAATAAACGAAAGATTTTATTCAACACATATTTTATGGTTCGATGCCATTCCTCAAAGATATAGCGAGGCTTGCAGATGGATTATCTCTAGTCGCTAAAGAAGCTATTAGTCGGCAACGGCCTATTGACGGCGGCAGCAACAACTTGCAATCGTTAATTAAGACGACTCTTCTCTCCGCCACCGACTTAACTGGGCTCACCAAAGGCAAAGTTCAAAAGTTCGATAAGGAGATCGATGCAAATTCGAATGATAAACAAAGTGTTGTATACTTTACTGATGAAAAACCTAGCACGTCTAATGCTAGTACGTGTACTTCTGAGCCCCAAATTGAACGCCATTTAGAGGCGAAGGAAGTTTCTGCAGCTGAAGCTGAATTTCATGATAATGTAGAGCCTCCGCCTCCGCCTCAGGCTGCTGGGACATCCAGCGAGGGTGATCGTCAGATAGATTCGATCTCTTCTGAAAGCAAAGATGCCGAAGCTGTTGTTCCTGCTACTCCGCAGCCGAAAAGGCAGAGGAAGCTACGGGAGAGGAAAGTACCGACGACTTCTTTCTCTAGAGCGCTTGGGTATGTCATCCATTTGCTTCATTAGTCTAAAAAAAAACAGCCTGATTTCATGATTGTTACTGTTGCAAGATTTTAGGTATAATATAAGCCCCACATCAGCTTCCCATTTAACCGATGTGGGACTCAAGTCCCATACCTTTCAATAGGATCATAACAGTTTGGATTGATTGTTTCCGTTTTACTGTACAATATCTTGCTGCTCGTTATGCTCGTTAGGTGGAACTTGAAGTTCCCTTAGTTACTTCCTGATATCCGTTGTTAGCTCCCTTTTTCAACTGCACTCATCCCCGTTAGGGAATTTGTGGACATTTTAAAGCAGTTTCTTCTATTCAATACTTCTCATATGTCTAGTGAACAACGCCATAAGTCATAAATGCATGTTTGTTCTTGGCCGACTCGTACATAATTTTATAAGCTAGATTTGAGGCACACTATATAAGTCAGATTTTTCAGACAATTGTACGTGCACCATTTTTTTAGTTGATGTGGTGTCGAGGCCAGCTTGTGCACACCATGACTAATTACACCAGGTACCTTGTACCTCCAACCAATACTAGGTAATTCTATCAATCAAGGCTTGAACAGACAGGAAGAATCACCTAGTATTTTTTTTTTCTGGGATTTGAACCTGAAATCTCATGATTCTCAACGAAATGTTTAACTTGTCAGAGTACATGCAAGCCTTTTTCTTTGCTGAGAACTAAATCATAGAGAGGCTGAAGATTTTGCTTACTGCTATTGCATTAACATTTTAGGCTTTCATAGTCTTTCTAATTCAGATGTTTGGAAAAATATAGAGCGTACACTTAAAAAAGATCTCTGTAACTCTAAGTCGTTCATTGTATTACTCCATTTGGTTTGCTCTTTCCTATTTGAGCTGGAAACCTGAGGTCTTATTCTAAGGTTAAGGCTTTTAGAGATCTTTGGTTCATTAGATACTTATGCTTGACTTGGTATAGCTTTGAGGTGAGGGCCTTAGAGTTGTACTCTTGCTTGTGCATTATGTGCAGGCAAATCAGTAAGTTGCCATTCATTCTTATCATATTATGTAATTGAAAGGCCTTTTTTAAAGGAAGAAATAAGAATTGTGCCTCAATCCCTTTGGAATAGAAAAATATGCTTCCACAGAGCTAGGCTGAATGGTCACTTTCTTGTATATAAATTTTTTTATTAAGCTTGATATTGCAGTCTTTCTATTCTCTAGCCTGAGCCGAGGGTTTATCGGAAACAACCTCTCTATTTCTTCGGAGGTAGTGTTATGGACTGCGTACATTTTACCCTCCCCAGACCTCACTTTGTGGGAATACACTGGGTCTGTTGTTGTTGTTGTTGTTGATATTGCAGTCTTTCTGGTTATCCCAATCAATTTTGTGTTTGACTAATAATTTGCATGTAAAGAACCAAAATGCACCAGAAGTTGCTAGTATCAAGAACATCACTTTCTCTGTTCACATGACTTGGACTCTTAGCTTGAACAAAACCTTAATTTTGAAGGTTTGCGGGCCTTGGAGCTGGTCTTGCTTGGGGTACATTTCAAGAATCTGCCAAGAGGCTTGTTTTTGGTACTCCAAACGTGCAAGGCAAACAATCTGCTGTATCCCCCTATCTGTCTGAGAAAAATGCAGAACGTCTGGCTCTTTCACTATGTAGAATGCGTGGAGCAGCTCTAAAATTGGGGCAGATGTTAAGCATCCAAGATGAATCTGTGGTTCCAGCTCCGGTAAATATTTTGAGTCCCAAAATATGCGTTGGAGTTATTTTCTCTTGTTTGTACTCCCTCCATTGTATTTTGGCTTTTCATAGTCTTAAATACTCTTCACTTTGTGGGAATATACTCTGTATGTTGTTGTTGTTGATAGTTTTAAATACTGATAGATTATGAAGTGTTAAGTTGTCTTGTATATTAATGTTGTAGTGATGAAACTACTAAAGTAGTAGTATGAAAGTAGATTTAATGGTGAAAAAATCACATCAAAATTTTTATTGAATTGTTAAATATATTTAAATTCTGAAGATGTGAAACTTTTGCAGACATGTTTATTTGTAGAAGTGTGTCAAACATTCAGGACTGAAATGGAAAATCTGCCATATAAATTGGGATGGTTGTTTGTAAGCAGTATATTTTCATCGACCAAACTGTCACCAACCCTATAGACCATATGCATTCAAGTGAGCACCATACAAAACCATTAATTTCCTAGAGACTCGTCCAATACATCTTATCTCCTTCAAATATATAAAGAAAAAGAAACTAGATATTTTGAATATGAATGAGTTTATACTTTTTCTCGGAAGATCTCAACTATTACAATGTACCGGACCGTTCAAAATGCTCCAAAACAAGTGATGTGTATGAGATACCTTTTTTTTGGTTTTTTTTGTTATGAATTAGTGAAGTTTTTTAAATGCAACACAAAGGCTTGCCACAATAGGAGACACAAGGTGGAGACTTTCTGTGACTTGAGAGTTAAAAGGGAATTACAAGACTGGAAGGTGGCTGAGTTTCAAAGATTGCTAGCCTTACTACGCAGGCAAGTCAATCCAGTTGATAATCCTAATATTTGGTGGTGAGGCCTGGGGAATAATGGAGTGTTATCTGTGAAGTCTTTGTATGAGAAACTTTTGGTTAGGGAGTAGCATGTTTTTCCATGTAATGCAATATGGATTCAAAAAGGTACTGAGTACAGTGTGCTTGTTCATTTGGCTAGCTGCTAGAGGGGTGATTTTGACAGAGGAAAATCATAAAAAGCGGAAAATTGTCTCGTCAATTGGTGTTACATGTGTCAGGAGGTGGGCGAGGACGTCAATCATCTTCTTCTACATTGTGGGTTGATCATTATGTTATGGTAGGATATGTTTAGGTGGTTTGACACTTCAAGGTCAATGCCAAAAACTGGGAAAGAGTTGATGTTTAGTTGGAAGAGCGGAAGGAGTAGACAAAGGGCTTAGAACATGGTTAACTTGCATTAGTGTGGGTTGGTGAGAGATAAATGTGAGAGCTTTTGAAGGAGTAGAGTCAAGCTTCTCTCGGTTGAGGAGTAGTCTCCTCTCCCTTATTTACTTTTGGTGCACACAGAAAGCTCCTTGTTATATAGACGATTGAGAGGAGTTTGTAGAGAATCATATTTTTGTAGATTCTTTGCCTTTTGAGGTACCCCATGTATATGGCTGCTTATGGCCATGTTTATGAATGAAAATACATTTGCTTGATCAAAATCAACAAAAATAAAAGGCTTTCTCTAAGCAACTAACCAACCATGTAAAACAAGATACTTTACATGGAGTTTTGGATTTCCATATTTGTTTCCATGGTCATGGCCTGATCTGTTGCTTTTTTCTAGTTAGCACTACGTTATGTTACTTGACAGTGTATAGATCTCCACTTTGTTCCTTCCTTTTCAGTCTATACTTTTCATTAGAGATCCCCTGAAACACCCAATTACACTGTAAAGTATGAAAATTCCAGCTTTCTGAATATAGTAACTATTCTAAACAGCATCAGCCAATACCTAGAACTTTTTTTTTTTTTGTGGTAAACAGGTAACTTTCCATTCAACCAAAAAACTTTTTACATTTCGGCTGGATACTTTTGACTCAGTTCCATCTCTCATTACATCTGTTTTCTAATCTATCTGCTAGTTATCTGAATTTACATTGGATAACCTGTTAATCTATCTAAGTAAACTTTCCATTTGCTATGTGTTTGACCTGCTATAAATAACTGAGTGACAATGCTTCTTACTCTTTGTCTGATATCCATTTTATGGGTAGTAAATCTTCTATCATTCCTTTCTGCCCATATGTGATACACTGCTGCTGCAAAGCAGAATCCAAGTATGCTAGCTCTTGGTCTGCTGTTGGACATTAGGTGCACCAGGTTCTGAGTGTCATGCTGCCAATCCCCTGTGCTCTGCTGATAACCTAGCCAATGCAGAATAGAGCTCCAAAGAGTTTGAGAGGAATTGCATTTAAAAAATAGATGCTCAAATGTTTCCTCCTCTGCTGATGTACAGAGCACACATTCCTTCTTCACTTGAATACTCCATTTACTTACTCTATCCACAGTTGCAAGTCTTTTATGTAAAGCCAACCAAAGAATGAAGTGGTGGGCCCTTTATTTGCACATATAGCACCAACTTATATGGAATGATTGACTTTCCTCAAGCTTTCGGATTGTGAATTAGAGTTCTGTGTCACTATCCAAACAAAGAATGCATTTCCACCCGTAGTTCATAATCCAAATTTTTTTATGTTAAAGTTCAATCTCCTTTTTAGTAAGATCTGGTTGAAGGATTTTGAACATATCGTTTGTTTGCTTGGCTTGTAACTTGTATACAGTTCTTCTAAATGGGCGAATGTGTTTATAGCTGTGCCAGTTTCATTTTAATGTACAACTGGTGTTTAAGAATTACAGTTATTGGATAAAATGAAGTATGGACTATTGGGTGATATTTCATCAAATGGCATGCATTCCATTATATGTCTTGAACCTCCATCTATTTGGGTCAAAAAGATTTCTGGTTTCTTCCAGATCTGCAAGCAGACACAATAGGAACAGTAAAAATACTTTGTTTTCATTATGATAATCTGAGAACCTTCCTCTATAGTTTATTTGAATTAGATTCCACTTTGTTAACTCATAATCATTATTTTGTGAATTTTTGAAGAAAATTAGATGAAGTGGTAACCGGAGTGGTAAAATGTGAGAGACAGTTTGCTGTTCAATTCGGTTTTCTTTTAAAATGGTCTTTTCTCTTTCCTTTTTTATTTTCTTGTTCTGGGTTTTGGGTTTGGGGGGGGGGGGGGGGTGGGGGGGGGGGGTGAGGGGGTGAACAATTGGACATGACTGGGAGGGAGGATGTCGACATTATCCTCTCAAAAGTAAAGCAGAATATATTGGAGCTAGAAACTAAAGTAATGTGTAACAAAGACCCTTTGTCGTTTTCTTTCTGTTTTATCTACCCTATGCAGGGGCCTTTTCTACTTCTGACAAGGTTGTGGATTTCCACCCATTGATGTTAATTAATTTTGTTTCCTTTTGGTGTGAATTCTCTGATATGCTTGTAGATCTTAGCTGCTTTGGACATTGTCCGTCAAGGTGCAGATGTTATGCCTAGGAGTCAGCTTAATCTAGTATTGAGCAGTGAATTAGGTCATGATTGGTCATCGAAGTTGAAGAGTTTCGATTATGAGCCAATTGCAGCAGCAAGTATTGGACAGGTGATCTAGTTTCAATTAAACCAACATGTTCTCTTGTTTCTTAGTTGCTCACTTCAAGCCTACTTTATACTGCATATGCTGCTTACTATCATCTTCTTGTATGAGATGTCTCCATTATGGTCATAACATCTTTTTAAGCAATATATTCATATTAGTATTGGAACAGCTTAAAGTACAATTTTTTTTAAATAAAGAGAAACATCTTAAAGTGCCATGTCTACTTCTATCTTACTTGATATAAGTGAAAGGTTTTACATCGAATAAGCGTTGGATTTCTAGTTGTATTAGTGGTGAATTCTTCCTAATTCGCCCCAGTTGAACTCATTTGTGCGGTTGAGATTGATCTGTTTATCTAATAGATTATTTAACAACACTTAAAATTATAGGAGACAGTAATAACAGGATAAATGTCACTGCCGGAAATAAATAAATAAAGTGTTTAGTTACTTCGGACTGTGCCTAGGTATTTGTAGCTTTGACCACATGCTTACTACTTCTAAATAATGTCCAGGTCCACCGGGCTTTCACAAAGGATGGCATGGAGGTTGCTATGAAAATACAGTACCCAGGTGTTGCTGATAGCATTGAAAGTGACATTGAAAATGTAAAACTTCTATTAGGTTACACAAACTTAATACCAGAGAAGCTCTACCTTGACAATGCAATGAAGGTAAACTTATGTGTTTATTTACATATCAATCCCTGTATTAAACATTTCAAGCACGGTTCGTATAATAAAATAAGGGTAGGCTAATGTGACCTAATGAAGTGGTTACACTAGCCTTAATGAGGTGGACCTTGAAAATGTTTTGAAGTTAAATTTATCTGTTCATCAGTAGAAATTCTGGCATTTGACATGTCACCTGCAGTTCTTAGTGTGTAACTTATTACTATTTACTTTGGTTGAAAGAGGGGGATAGAGTGGAAGTTTAAGAGGTCGGTAAGATTTATTTACTTGTTTGGTGACGAAGTAAATGAATATAGGAATCAAAATTAAAGTGAGGTTAAGACGAGTCTGAAAGATGTTGGAGAAGGGAGTGAATGACTTTATTAATGACTTTATTTCCCTTTATTGTCCTACTGACGAGCAAAGGTAGCTGGTGAATGCTCACTTAAGGGAAGTGAAAATTCCTCCTCCCTGTCCCCTGACGTTATACTGATAAGTAGCTTAAAATGGAGGCACGTCTCGTACAATGCTACTTTTCTTGATGAAGTTGCACAGTTGAAGTGCAATTTGGTTTCCAGTTCACATCTGGGAAGCAATACCTTCCAAAGACACTTACCTGATGACAACATGCATCCATGCTTATACTGCAAGTTTGATGAAACATATGTGGTTTTATTCGTCAACCTCAGGTTGCCAAAGAAGAACTTTCTCGTGAATGCGACTATGAGCTGGAAGCTAAAAATCAAAAAAGATTTAGCGTACTATTATCTGGCAAAAAGGGATTTTATGTTCCAGTGGTCATAGATGATTTGTCAAGTAAACGAGTACTGACTTCAGAACTTGTTCCTGGTAACTGCTTTAAACTTTAGGTTACTTTTGCGCATTTTCAACATTTAGAAAATACCAAAAATTAAATGTTACAGCTGGTTTCCTTTCATCACCTGATGTATTTGGGTCGGATCCATCAGATAATTTGAAGTTCATTCTGTAATTTTTAGTGCTCTGATTATCTTTTATAGGAATTCCAATTGACAAGGTGGCGTTACTGGATCAAGAGACTCGGAACTATGTCGGAAGGAAATTGCTCGAGCTTACTCTGATGGAGTTGTTTGTTTTTCGCTTCATGCAGGTACATTGTTCATTACAATACAAAATCAGTGGGTAAAATTTCTTACCTATTTGTACTATATAAGATCCATGGTTACAATTTCCTCCTTGTTGTAACTTGTGTACCATTAAGTGATATAATCCTCCCATTTCCGAGTAAGAAAGGTTGCTGAGAGAGTGGTCTAGGGAAGTCCCTGTAGGCCATCTATGGGCTTGACGTTTAACGGATTACTCTCTGGTTTATGATTTCTTCCTGATGTACATTACTTGACAAATATAACCATATCATGCTACGCTAAACAAGGGAGCTGAGAGAGTAACCATCATGCATGGGTTCACATTAGCCCCTATCTCAACCCACACGGCTCTCATTTCAACTGCAAGCTTTAGAAACACCCTGGGAAACTTTCCCTAAACAATTTTAACTTTTCTATCTCAATGATCTCTGAAATTATAGTCATCTTATGCTCACTGTTACAATTTTTTACTTTACTTCTTTCGATATGTACAACCGAACTAGGTTAGTAAGCTACCATGATTCAAGGTTTGGTTACCTGTTGGCTTATGGAGTATGTTTCTGTCTATATTTGACATTAATTGGGTAATGCCACATAGCACCAAAGAGGCCTTTGAGTGCTGGTGCAATTGGAGAGTTGGTAAGGCCATCAAGTCAATCTGGAAGATGATACCTGCTTGTATTTGTTGGTGCGTATGGTCAGAAAGGAACAACAACAGATGTTTTGAAGGTTTATTAACTCCAAATCACTCCGTTAAGGCTAGATGTCTTTTGTATCTATATAGTTGGCATAACCTTTCACCCATAGATTCCCCTGAGAACTTTTTGAACTTTGTTAGCTCCCTAGTACTAGTGTAGCCTTTTTTGTTTTTGAGCTAATGTACTATTGTCATTTTCTAACTTTTTGTACTATTCTGCATCTTTTTGATCCCAGCAATGAAATTTCTTATTACTTCATCAAAAAAAAAGTATTTGTTACCTAATGTGACACGTTGAATCTAAAGTAGGTTAGTAAGCTAACATGATTCAAGAATTGAAATAGGAAAAAAAGTGAAGGTGCAAATTTAATCTAAAATAGGAAATAACTGAAGATATTATTCAGTTACCTGATGTGACATGTTGAATCTAAGTTAGGAAGCAATTGACAAAAGAAATCAATTACCTCCTTAATTGTGAACCCTAAGGTGCTGGGTATCAGCTTTAACATAGTCCAAAGGATGAGAAGGAATGACTTCAAAGATCATTTATTTTGGAGGAAGTAAAGGAAGCATTGAGAATCTATGATGGTGCCAAAGTTCCTGGCCTCGACTACTAATTAACTATACAATGGCATTTACCTGAAGTGCTGGTAATTGCAAAAGAGTAAATGATGAATACTTTTCAACATAAGAGCGTTGAGAATAAGCTTCACATTGCTCTTATACCAAAGAGAAGTGATGCCAAGGAGCTAAAGAATGATGAACCTAAACGTTTGATAGGAGCCAGGAGGCATATACCTTTTAGAAATACAATTCTACTATAAGTTTTTTCTTTGAGGAACAACTTATATCCTACTTTGCATTTTGAAGACTTTGTAAGTGTAAGGTTCCTTATTTAGAATCATGCTTTTCATCATTAAAGTTTTTAATTTTTTAGGTACAAAATTTGGAACTGGTAAGTGTTATTATATGATTCGATGATACTAGTATCTTTTTTCCACCTTCAGGATGGGTTAGTGTTCAAAGTGTCTTTGTTGATAAACTATGTGGTGGTATGGGAATTTGGAAACTACATCTGAGAGCAAATTTGTATGTCTTTCAAGTGTTGATTAAACAAATTTGCGTACATCTATAAATATACTGTCTCTATCACATCAGAAAAGGAGAAACAAAGGAAAAGGAAAAAACTACAAAGCATAACAAAATTCATGAAAACAAGCTGTCCTTTTTCTTCTCCCTAATGTTGACTTGTTTAAGCAGACCGATCCAAACTGGAGCAATTTCCTCTATGATGAGTCTGAAAAAGTAATCAATCTCATCGACTTTGGAGCAGCTCGTGACTACCCCAAAAGTTTTGTGGATGATTATCTAAGAATGGTAAGATGCCTTTTCTTACTTGAATTGCTCTGGAATTTATTTTCATTATTTACAAGTTATGTAGTTATGTTTCACTGGATAGAGCTCTGGGGGAAGCTTTAAATAATTATATGGTTCAGCCAAATGAATAATGATATGTCTTTGCCCCACTTTGGAACTACCAAATCTACATAAAAAAACTGGTGCTCAAGTTGTAGTGGTCTTATCTCTGATCTCAACTATTGTTTATTGGCGTTGAAGCTTGCATTTTTTCGCCAACTTTCTTTAAAGATTATATATGAAGCATTCTTTTATTGTCTTAAGTTAGCAGTAGCTTTCTCTAGTAAAAGCATAATCATCTCTGGCAAACTACATATTTGACTTTAGCTTTTGGTTATAACAAATAATATATGGTTGGCATTTAGTCTTTAGACCTAGATGAGCACACTTTTATATTCCATTATTCTTTACTCTGAGATACTGATCGATCACCAAAACCAGGTTTTTGCTTGTGCAAACAATGACCAGGAAGCAATAATAAAGTTGTCTCAGAGGCTTGGTTTTCTCACAGGGGAAGAATCTGAAATAATGACGGAGACGCATGTTCAGGCAGGTTTTGTTGTGGGGTTGCCATTCTCAAAGCCTGGAGGTTATGATTTTCGAGCTAACAATATTACTCAAAGCATTTCAAATCTTGGAGCAACGATGCTGAGGCACAGGCTGACACCGCCACCTGAGGAGGCTTACAGTCTTCACCGTAAGCTTTCTGGAGCTTTCCTTGCTTGCATAAAGCTTGGGGCTGTAGTGCCATGCAGGGAGTTGTTACTTGAAGTGTACGAGAAATATGAGTTTGGCGAACATGATAGTGAAAGATTGGCAAGCGGATGAGAGTCATGATGGAGATCCATCTACCGCATTGTAAACTGTCCGTCGGGTTCAAGGATGAGGCAGAAAGTCCTTAAGAATGAGAAAGCCAACTAAAAAGCTATTCATGGTCTGGAATGCATTTAAATGGCAGTATCTGCGGCTCTATTTGCTGCTCCATTGGCTATACCTCCATTTAGTGAAGCCTATGTTCACATAAACTCATGAGTGACATATATTGATTTACGATCCTTCTAGCACAACTTGCTGAAGTGTCGTTCCTGCTTTTCAGGAACTGCGGAAATCTTTTTGGAATAATACAAATTTGAAAAGGGGGAGGATATACAAATTTGAAGTCTTATGTAATTGCTATAGGAAAATTTAAGAGAAATAATTCTGAAAAATGTACTGTACACTTTTAGCCATTTTCGTCTTCAATATAAGCGCTATTTGTTGAATCCCCTCAAATGAAATTAACTGTTCAAAAGAAATGGTTTAACTTTAGTCATATCTGAAAAGTCAAAATGCAAACTAAAATTGGCTTTCGTATATTATTTATGTAAAATAATCCATGCATAGTTGCTTATTTATAGATGAAAAGCAAATGCTTTTGCCAAATCTTGCAAAATGGACAACCAACGTGGACATATGCTTTGATACCATAATGATGTAAGTAGCTTGGCTCACATCTTGTGTAAAAGAGAGTTTCTTCAAATTTGTATTCAAACAAAATATATATATATATTGGGATTCACTTGGAACTCCTAAGAAAAGTAGGTGATTTGATCCTATTAAGGGATATAGGGATTTGTATCAAACCCCTATTAACACAGGAGGTGAACCCCGGTGTGGGATAGTTCTATTAAAAAATAATAATCCAATAAACTAAGATCCCAACATATTCAAATCTTTGCTTGTGGTTCTATTGAGGGAAAAATTTTATTTTGAGTCTCATATGCCAAAGTCATAGTTGTATGAACTCTTCAAAACTTGACATGGGGACAAAACGGGCTTACTTGAATCACAATTTTGTCTTTTCTCTAAATCTTTGCTCCTCTTCCAAATAAATCTCTTTTACTTTTCCTTCTATTACACTTATATAAACTGAAAAAAAAAATTCATTACTTTTACATTATCGTTTTGTGAGGGATTCATCGAAGAAATAAAGTGATTGTGAGGGTTTCATCAAAGAAATAAAGTGATGTAAAAATATTTCTCCCATAGTAACTTTGGATCTCTATTTTTATTTTTTTCTATTCACAATCTATTTTCTAATTATTATTAAATACTTCATATCTTTTTTAGTATGTAGATTAATTTCTTTCGGGGATTATTCCATCTTCTTGAAAGGCTGCAATGAATCTACTATAGTAGTTTAATTGTTAATAGATATGGATAAAAGTAGGGTTGGACATAAAATATCAAAAATTAAATTATCGAACCGATTAATTAAAATTCGGCAATTAGATATTTGGTATGGTATTCGGGAGTAAAATTTAGACATTTTGGTATTTGGAATTGGGTTTGGTACAAGATATTAATACCGTTTGGTATTCGATATTTACCAAATATCGTAATATATATATATATAATATGATATGTGTAACCAACCCAATAGAAAATAGTATTAGTCATCCTAAAGAATCTCTTGGACCTTAGTAATATATTCATAAAAAGTAACAAAAGGAATACTAAATATGGTTTCTATTAAATATACTTTTTGAAGTTTAAACGTACATTTGCGCATCTCCAATTTTAATATGGTATTACCAAAAATCGTACCGAATCAAAGTTTAATTTATCAATTACCAAATTACCGAATCGATATTTATAAGTATGATATGCGGTATCTACGTTCAAATACCGATTATCGATTTACCGAATCCAAACTTTGAAAATACTGAACCGAATACTGAACGGTCCACCCCTAGATAAAAGTGATTTCATGAAATGTTTATAGCTCTTTCTAAACGAGCAAGGGAAAAATTAAAAAGAAAGAGGAGACAAATATTAGACTATAGAAAGAGAGAGTGAAGAGAATATACTTCCTCCATCCCATAAATTTATGTGCCGCAGTTTTTTTTTATTCGTCCCAAAAAGATATCGTCTTTTTTTATTTGATAACTATTTAAAAATATAATTTCTTATTTATCCTTATTGGTTCACTTAATTGAAAAATAATAGTAATACATTTTCAATATAGGATAATTTCATAAACATCACTAAGTCTTTTCTTATTTTTTAAACTCTGCCGATCAAAGTATATTACATAAAATAGGACGAAAGAGTTGATCAAAGCATGTTACATAAAATAGGCAGAAAAGAGTAATTTTTATTAGGATAGAGAGTAATTAGAGGAGTTTGTTTGGACAAAGAAAAATGATTTAAAGAGAGAAAAATTATAGTACATGTGGGCTCCACTTGTCCAAATGTCAAGTTTTGAAAAGTCTCACACAAATATAAGTTTGGTAAGTGAGACTCAAAATAAAATTTAGTTGAAGTTTGAAGAAGTCCGCGTTTATGATGAAAATTTAATATTTAAATTTTTTTCTATAGATTGTGGCATCACCAATTAAATAATTTTTTAAAATTTGGTCAACTTTTAAATTTTCTGTCAAACTTCATTTGTAATAATTGCGTATATTTCTTACCTCGTAGATATCCAAAATGCTCTACATATCAACCAAATTACCTTTTAGATAGACGTAGTATGTGTCTGTACATTTATTAATGACTATACCTTTTATTGTTTTTGATTATCAATTAAAATCATAAAATTGAGTATTTGAAATTGTTGTAATATTTGCTAGACATGTAGTGTTCACTATAATTTGTTATAGTGTAACTCATTTCATTTTTATCCATTCAAGAGTATTTTTTTTTCGGAAGAGGTATGCATCGTTTTCATTTATATTTCTTTTTTTCTTTTCTAATGAATTTTAGAAATAAAATTAATTATATATGCATGTTTATGATGATAGCAATTCCGACGATCAATTTCTACATCAAATTGTCGAAATCCGACGAACGGATTCAAGAACACGTACTCACTTCTCCTCGGATCAGGTGCACTCATTTCATCTCTTCTAGTTTATTTGGTCTAGATTTCTTGACTATTGAAGGCGGAAATGTCCTATCTCATTTTGATATATATATTTTTCATCTCATTTGATTTTTGTTTGCCTATTTAGTTGTTTTTAACCGTCCCCTTTTGCTCGTCGTGTTCTTCTTTGCTTTCTTCTATCGTATCCATTTGAGTGGTGGTTAGGGTGATAGATGGTGGACTAGGGTCATGTCATAGGTTGGGGTCAGAGCTGGGATCGGGTCTAGGTTCGAGTCGGGGATTGGGGGCAAGAGGGAGTAGGGCTAGGTAGGATAAGGGTGCTTCTAGGTTGAGAGTTGGGTCCTGGAACATAGGGTCGCTTCAAGGTAAATCTATAGAGCTGGTGAAGATTCTTAAAAAGGGGAGGGTTAGTATAGCGTGTATCTAGAAAACTAAATGGGTAGGCACTAAGGCAAGAGATGTGGGTGGATATAAGTTGCGGTATTTGGGTAGCGTGAGACTTAGAAATGGGGTAGGTAGCTTAGTAGATGAAGAACTAAGGGAGCAGGTAGTAGAGGTTAAGAAAGTTAGTGATAGGTTGATGTCTATTACGTTGGTCATTGGAGAGTCTACGATGAACGTTATTAGTGCCTACGCCCCGCAAGTAGGTTTGGACGAGGAGGAAAAGAAGGGTTTTTGGGAGGTTTTGGATGAGGTGGTGAGGAGCATTTCGAGCACTGAGTAGCTTTTCGCGGGAGGATATTTCAATGGGCATATTGGGTCTTTGTCGAGAAGTTATGATGATGTGTATTACAGTTTCAATTTTGGGGAGAAGAATGAAGGATGATCTTCTCTTTTGGATTTTTCTAGGGCTTTTGGGTTGTGGATAACGAATTCGAGCTTTCTAAAGAAGGAGGAACGCCTTATTACCTTTCGTAGTTCAGTGGCCAAGACTCAGATAGACTTTTTGCTTCTTAGGAAGGGTGATAGAGCGCTATGTAAAGACTGTAAAGTCATACCTAGCGAGAATCTTTTGACTCAACATAGGTTGTTAGTGATGGACTTGGTTATCAATAAGGGCAAAAAGAAGAGGAGCGTGGAGGCTCGATCTAGGATTAAGTGGGGTAGCTTGACTTTGGCTAGTGCTTTGGAAATGAGGGAGAAGTTGAAGAGTATGGAGTCTTAGAAGAGTAGAAGAGATGTGGATAGTATGTGGGAGATGACTGCCAGTTGCATTAAGGAGACCGCTAGAGAGGTTTTGGGTGTTTTGAGAGGTCAATATGGCAAGCAACGAGGATACTGGTGGTGGAATGGAAAGGTTAAGAGGAAGGTGGAGTCTAAGAAGATGGCTTATGCTAAGTTGGTTGAGAGCAAGGATAATGAGGAAAGACAGATGAATAAGGAGGAGTATAAGTTAGCTAGTAGGGATGCTAAGTTAGCGGTTACGGTGGCTAAGACAATAGCTTTTGAGAGCCTATATGTGGCTTTAGAGGAGAAAGGCAGGGATAAGAAGTTGTATAGGCTTGTCGACGCCAGGGAGCAGAGAGCTCGTGACCTTGACCAAGTGAATTGCATCAAGGAAGAGGATGTTATAATGTTGGTTAAGGATGCCCTTATTAGGGAGAGATGGCAGTCCTATTTTCATAAACTTTTGAACGACGAGGGGGACAAAGGTTTCGTGTTGGGGGACTTGGAGAAATATGAGGAGTGTTGCGATTATTATTATTGTAGGCATATCAAGGTTGAGGAGGTCAAGGAAGCTATTTGCAGGATGCGGCGAGGTAGTACGATGGGGCCAGACGAGATTCCAATAGATTTTTGGAAAAGCACTAGTGAGGCAGGTTTGGAGTGATTGACAGGTTGTTTAACATTATTTTTAGGACCGTGAAGATGCTTGAAGCGTGAAGGTGGAGTACGATGATTCCATTAGATAAGAACAAGAGATACATACAAAGTTGCAAAAACTATAGATGTATTAAGTTGTTTAGTCATACTATGAAGGTTTGGGAAAGGATAGTAGAGCTAAGGCTGAGAAGGATCGTGACTATCTCTGAGAATCAATTCGATTTCATGCCAGTTCGCTCAACTACTGAGGCTATTCACCTTATGAGGAGATTAGTGGAGCAGTTTCGGGAGAGGAAAAAGGACTTGTACATTGTGTTTATTGATCTTGAGAAGGGATTTGACAGAGTTCCCATGGAGATTTTGTAGAGGTGCTTGGAGACTAGAGGGGTGTCTGTGGCATAAAATAGGTCGATTCTAGACATGTATGATGGTGCGAGGATTCGTGTAAGAACGGAAGGTGGAGATTCGAAACACTTTCTAGTTTTGATAGGGTTGCACCAACGATTGACTCTTAGCCTGTTTTAATTTTCCTTGATGATGAATGTTTTGACGTGACATATTTAAGGGGAGGTTCCTTGGTGTAATTATTTATGGATGATGTGGTACTGATTGACGAGACTCGGAGAGGAGTTAATGATAAGTTGGAGATTTAGAGACAGACGCTTAAGTCTAAAGGATTTCGGTTAAGCAGAACCAAGATGGAGTACTTGGAGTATAATTTTAGTGATGTGTCATAGGAGGCTAGAGTAGTTGTAAAGCTGTACTCTCAGGCCATTCAGACGAGGGAGAGTTCCAAGTATCTGGGGTCTATGATTCAGGGTAATTGTGAGATTGACAAGGATGTCACACATCGTATTGGGGCAGGGTGGTTGAAATGGAGGTCCCCTTCAGGAGTTTTATATAATAAGAAGGTGCCCTTGAAGCTTAAAGGTAAGTTCTACAGAGTGACAGTCCGGCCAGCTATGTTGTATGGAGCGGAGTGTTGGTCAGTTATGAACTCCCACATCCAAAAGTTAAAGGTGGCGGAGATGAGAATGTTGCGATGGATGTGTGGACATACTAGGAAATATAGGGTGAGGAATAAGATTATTTGAGAAAAGGTGGGATTTGTTTTGGTGGAGGAAAAAATACGAGAAGTAAGGTTACGTTGGTTTGATTACGTAATGAGGAGGGGCTCTAATGCTTCAGTGGAGAGGTGTGAGACACTGGCTATGGATAATTTTAGGTGGGGTAGAGATAAACCGAAGAAATATTGGAGGGAGGTGATTGGGCATGATATGGAGCAGTTACAGCTTACGGAGGACATGACCCTTGTAGGAAAGTGTGGAGGATGTGGATTAGGGTAGAGGGTTAGGGGGTGAGAGTGCGTTGGTAATAGTAGGAGAGTGTTTTTTTGTGTCTGAAGTTTCTTGTTCGTGATATTGTGGTTGTTGTATTATCTTGTGGCTAGTGATGTTAGTTTATTTTTGCATACCGTACTAGTTTATATGCACTTATATTTTGTATTTATTATACTGTTATCAGTCCTAAGCCCGGGGTCTATCAGAAACAGTCTCTCTACTTCTCCTGAGGTAGTGGTATGGTCTGCGTACACTCTACCCTCCCCAGATCCACTCTGTGGGAATACACTGGGTATGTTGTTTTTGTTGTATATGCATATTTATGCTGTTCTTTTCTCTCAATATAATCGAGTTTCATTAAATTTTTATGATTTGTTTTCTGGCCAACAACTCTTATTTAAAATAAATTTATTTATGGGTTCTAACAATAATGTTCACGATAAATTTATCAACACTAGTCTTAAATCAATATAGGCTTAAATTTTTTTATAATTAATATTGTTATGAGTTGTGGAATAAATATAGTGATTTAACTCCGTAGTTTTGCATCAAGTTTATTAATTTAATTAGTAACATATCCGCAACTCCGTAGTGTTGCATCAAGTTTATAAATTTAATTAGTAACGTGTCCGCATTTCGCGCGATTAAAAATAATATTAATATAGCTACAAATTGATCAAAACCCAATAATGGATATAAATATATATATATATATTGAGTGAGTTCATACTGTGGGCGATGCAATTTTATTAAATTTAAATCCGAACAAAATTCGGATTATATTAAATTCAAAATATATTAGTCCCAAATAAATATTGTGAATTAATATAATTGAATTAATTATTTAAGTTCAAATAGGTATGGATTTAAGTAAGGCCCAATATTTATTGGGTTAGTCCATTAATCTGGGCTACAAATAATGAGCCCACTTTGCTAAGCCCAAGATATTGTCATATTCTAGAGGCCCAAATAAGCGCCACGTGCCAAATAACGTGGCATGCCAAGTCAAGTGAAGGAGCCAATAGGATCATGCCACATGTCAAACTGATGCAGCAGTCCCATGAAATTAAAGCCCATAAAAGGTGCTACATCACTTAAATCTGATTGGTCAAAGGAAGTCTATATTCATCATGACTCTTCCTTTCCTACAACTATAAATATGGGCCTCATAATTCAGAAAAAAGACCTCCCCAAAAACTCTAACAAGTAGCAAGAAAAAGCTCGTGGATCAAACGCCGCAATTCTCTAAAAAGCTCAACCATTCAAATCAAGTTCAATCAAGATTCAAGATCAGGACCGCAATATTCAAGAACAAGCTCCAAAGCACTTGAATTCAAGCACAAGTCAAGATCAAATCCCTCAAGTCCATCAAATCAAGTTCAAATTCAAGATCACGCTTTAAGCCCTTGAATTTATATTTGAAAAGGCAAATCAGAGGATTCATAGAGATTGTAACACTCACATTGAAATCAATAAATTGACTGTTGCAATATACTTTTCTTGTCTCGATTATTGATTTTCGATCTCAAAAATTTTATTGTCCAACAAATTTTGGCACGCCCAGTGGGACCGTCTCTACCTCTCATCTCAACTTTTCCAACTGCAAAGTTCAACAACACTGAAATGACTTCCAAGAAGGTCAACTCTCAATCAACTACTTCCAAGGCTGCTGATTCAAAGTTCTCTGCTGAAGTAGAAAGCATCCTTGGTGTTACTTTCAGAAGCTTGGGAGTTGTAACGAGGAGCAAGACAGGCTTTCTAGGACAACAAAAACTTCCAGTGTCGTCCGAGCCAACTCCAGTTTTTGGATCTTCAACCCCAAAAGGAATGAAGTCCAATGCAAGTGCTTTGGAAGGAGAAAGCAGTGTGGTAGAATCGCTTAAGAAGACTCTAGCTCTACTTGAGCATTCTGGTTCTAAATACTCTGGCACAAAGAGTGATGATCGTTCAAGCAACTCATCATCTCCGACCATACCACATAAGTTGAGCACTTCAAAGATCAACTTGTGTGATAATCCGTGTTACTCTCCAACATCTTCTGTGATTATGCAAGCGATGGTGACTGATGCCTCATCTATAGAGGAGCAACTTGTGAATCTGACAAAGGAAATTGAGAGTCTGATCATATATGTTCAGAATCAAGATGCTCGAATTAATAAGATAGTGGATAGGGTGGAAGGTCTGATAGACGGAGAGTCTAGCCATGCACCTGGAAAAGCTCCAGAGGCTCACGAGTCTGAACATCCTGTGAAACAAACACCACCAACTAAAGAGGTACAAGTTTCTTCTGAGGGAATGATCCCGATTAAGCAATTGAAGGAATTCATTGAAGGGTCTCTTAAAGACAAATATGATGTTGTCACAAAATCTCCCCTTGCTATGCCAAGCCCTACACTGCGAGGATAGATAGTCTCAAAATGTCTGCCGGTTATCAACCCCCCAAATTTTAATAATTTGAGGGCAAAGGAAACCCAAAACAATATGTCGCACACTTTGTTGAGACATGTAATAATGTTGGAACTTACGGTGACTATCTTGTCAAACAGTTTGTTCGTTCCCTAAAGGGAAACGCCTTTGATTGGTATACGAACCTTGAGCCTAATTCTATCAATAGCTGGAACCAATTAGAGCACGAGTTTCTAAATCGCTTTTATAGCATAAGGCGTACAGTGAGCATGGTAGAGATCATAAATACTCGGTAAAGAAAGAATGAACCAGTCATTGACTTCATCAATTGATGGAGAAATGCTAGTCTAAACTATAAAGATAGGCTCAGCGAAGCTTCTGCAATAGAGATGTGCGTCCAAGGAATGCACTGGGAGCTTCTCTACATCTTGCAAGGCATTAAGCCTAAACTTTTTGAAGAGCTAGGTACCCATGCTCATGATATAGAGTTGAACATGTCTTCTTCTGGAAAGGGATCAACGTTTATCCATGACCCACAAAGGGGAAAGGATAAGCGGGAACCCAAAAGATTGGGCAAGTTTTTCCCCAAAAATGACAACAAGGAGTCTATGAATGTTGATGTGTCTCCTGTGAAAGTCACCATAAAGGTGAGCAAGAAGCAAAGTGTGAAGATGACTTCTGGAGCACGTCCGAATCAGAAAACTTTAAAGAAAATGCAAGAAAAAGAATATCCCTTCCTTGATTTTGATGTTGCTGAGATTTTCGATGAAATCCTTCAGCATAAGCTCATTAAACTCCCAGAGATGAAGTATCCTAATGAAGCTGGGAGGACCAATGACCCTAATTATTTCAAATATCATAGGCTCATAAGTCACCCTCTGGAAAGTGCTTTGTCCTTAAAGATAAAGTCGTGCAACTGGAAAGAGAGAAGAAGATCTTCTTCGATGATGAGATGGTCAGTTCTCATCAAATCTCTATCATATTTGGCTCGATCGATCCAATCCAAATATGTTTTAAAGAGCATAATGAGAAAATATTAGAGCCTGACAGGCCTTCAATTGACGAAGGCGATGATGAAGGTTGAACTTTGGTGACTAGGCGTAGACATATGAGGACAAGTCTTTAAAAGGAGTCGGTCGAGTAACCAACTAGGAGGAAAATGGTAGAGAAACCAAGGAAATAGAATTTGGTTGAATTCCTAAAGAAGACGAGGGTGATGAAACTTTACCCCCAAAAACCTCGACGTCCGGTAACTTTAGAGGAATTCTTACCAAATTGGTTTCGTGTAAAGACTGTCCAAGTCAATCTTGAGGCGTCTTGTTTTAATACTGCCAAAGAGGGGGCAAAGGGTGAGAATCTACCCATGAAAGTTCCTTCACCTTCCAAAAATCTTGTTGAAACTCTTGGCAAAGAGGCACATGTGTGTGATACAAAAATCACATTCATAAATAACGATCTTCTACTTGGTGAGGCCCTACATAACCGTCCCTTATACATAGTGGGTAAAATTCTTGGAAAGAAGATCAATAGAATCTTGATAAATGAGGGATCTGGAGTCAACATCCTGCCTATCCGCACGATGAAGAAACTTGGCATCGCTACTAGTGAACTGGACGAAAGCAGTATAATGATCCAAGGCTTCAACCAAGGAGGCCAGAGGGCAATGGGATGTATCATCTTGGGGATTCATATGGATGATTTTCAATCAAACACATTGATGCATGTGATCGATGCCAAAACTTCATACAATATATTGCTTGGTGCATGGGAACAAAATTATCTCATCCTCTTACTATCAATGCTTGAAGTACCTTAAAGTCAAAATGGAAAAAAATATAGTTGTCGATGACAAGCCATTTACTGAAGATGAGTCACATTTTGCCGATGCAAAATTCTACTTTAAAAAAGCATGTTGTAGATGAGAAAAGGGTTGAAGATGTCACTAAGATCAAGTGTGATGATCTTGCATCTAAGAAGCTCACGGTGACTGTTGAAAAAGTCACCACCAAGAAGCCTCTCTCCACTTCAAATAAAGAAAATATCGCTTCTATGAAAAAAAGGCAACTCCCGTTCTTCGCTACGTACCGAAGGTAAGGAAAGAGGAAGATCACCCAACGGATTCCCAAGATAATGTAATAAAGGGGCTAACTTTACCTATCAGGAAGATTGATGTAATAAATCCATCCTCAAGAATTCTTGAGGAGTCTGTGGCTCAAAATCTGCCACAATATATGACACTCCCTACGAAACGTACGAAAGAAGGCTTTGACCCAAATGCATATAAGTTATTTGTAAAGGCTGAATACAATCCTAATGAGTCATCAAGGTTGGGCAAACTTCCATCAGAGGGTACAACCAGGCAAGCACATGAAGGCCTAGGATACACGCAACCATCTCCAATTTGCATCTCCATAAGAAGGGTAGTCAGTAAGTAGATCACCATGGAAGAAGAATCCACTGTTGCTGATAAAAGAACCTCTGTATTTGACCGACTTGGAGGGTCAAATGCAAAAACTTTTGTGTTTGAAAGGTTGGGACCTCTAAATAAGAAGAAAATCAACAAGCATAAGAGGAGTAATCAAAGCACGATGATGTACTCTTCACTTAAAATACAGAAGGATTTCCAAAGTTTGATTCCTTTTAGAATGAAGCGACAGATGGAACTGGTAGTTTTATGCAACGAGGTGCTAAAAGAAAATGCGCATACTGTGATTTATACCAAGCAACGTGAAGAAGATGAAGAGAATGTTGGCTCCTAATATCATGTTATGACCCAGAATGAGAAAGATGTCTCGTCTCAAATAAAAGTTGATGAAGAGATAGAAGATGCCTTTTGGTGTCATCATATATTCATCAACGATGATGATCCTCAAGAGGAGAAAGAGGCTGGAGATGCTCTATCACAACTTAAAGAAGGAGTTAAAGCCACAATAGATCCCTTGAAGGAAGTTAATCTTGGAACCAATAAAGACCCAAGACCAACTAACCTGAGTGCGTTTCTAGAAGTGGAGGAGGAAATCACTTACATGGACATACTCAAATAATATATGGATGTCTTCGTCTGGAGCTATAAGGAAATGCCTGGATTAGAACCAAAAGTAGCGGTCCATCAGTTGGCGGTCAAGAATGGCACTCATCCTGTTAAACAAACCCAAAGATGCTTTAGGCCAGAGTTGGTTCCATTGATTGAAAATAAAGTTAACAAACTCATTGAAGCTAGATTTATTTGCGATGTCAAATATCCCATGTGGATTTTTAGTATTGTTCCAGTACGAAAGAAGAATGGCCAAATTAAGTTTGCATTAACTTTTGGGATCTCAACAATGCCTGCCATAAAGATGACTTTCTAATCCCCATACCAGAGTTGATAATTGATGCCACCATTGGTTATGATGCAATGTCCTTTATGGATAGTTCATCCGACTACAACCAAATCCGTATGGCGCCAAAGGACGAAGAATTCACTGCATTTCGTACGCCCAAAGGTATTTATTACTACAAGGTGATGCCTTTTGGTTTGAAGAACGCTGGTGCCACTTATCAAAGGGCTATACAGAACATCTTTGATGGCCTCCTCCACAAAAATGTTGAATTCTACATGGATGATCTAGTGTGAAGTCAAGAAAGAGAGACGACCACTTAAAAGACCTAAGAATGATATTCGAATTACTTCAAAAATATCAACTTAGGATGAATCCATTGAAGTGTGCCTTTGGAGTTACTTATGGAAAGTTTCTTGGCTTCATTGTGTGACACCAAGGAATTGAAATTGATCAAGACAAGGTTGATGCGATTTTGAAGATGCCCGAACCTCAAAATATTCATGAGTTAAGAAGCCTTCAAGGAAGGCTAGCATATTTAAGGAGGTTTATCTCAAACCTGGCCGAAAAATGTCAACCATTTAGTCATCTCATGAAGAAGGACACTCCCTTCGAATAGGACCAAACTTGTAGTAATGCCTTTGAGAGTATCAAATCATACTTAATGAAGCCACCAGTTCTTGTGGCACCCATACCTGGAAAACCATTGATACTCTATATTGCGGCACAAGAAAGGTCAGTCGGAGCACTATTAGCTTAAGAAAATAGTGAAGGCAGAGAGAACTCTCTTTACTAACTGAGTAGAATGATGACACCAAACGAACTGAAGTATTCTCCAATTGAAAAGTTATGTTTGGCATTGGCTTTCTTAATCCAAAAGATGAAACAATACTTTCAAGCTCATGTTGTTCGTCTTGTGTCTAGGACGAATCCCATCAAGTTTGTAATGTTAAAACCAGTCTTTAGTGACCGACTTGCAAGATGGTACCTTTAATTTCAACAGTTTGAGATTGTGTATGTTCCCCAAAAGGTCGTAAAGGGACAAGCATTGGCTGACTTCTTGGCAGAATACGAAATACCTGATGATTGGGAATTGAGTGATGAACTTTCTAATGAAGATGCAATGGTTATTGAAGCCAAACCCCCGTGGAAAATGTACTTTGATGGGGCCGTACGTCGAGATGGAGCTGGTGCCGAGGTGGTGTTCGTCACTCCGTAAGAAGAGGTCATTCCATACTCATTTTCCCTAACAAACCATTGCTCTAATAATGTTGCTGAATATCAAGCGTTACTACTTGAACTTGAGATAGCAGTTGACATAAAACAACTGTAATTACGAGTGTTTGGTAACTCCCAGTTAGTGATCAAACAACTTTTGGGAAGCTATCAAGTCATAAAGCCTGAGGTGCGACCATATCATGATTATGCATAGAAGTTAATAGGGTGGCTTGGAGAAGTAACCCTCCAACATGTTCCAAGGAGAGAAAATAAGCAAGCTGATGCCCTAGCTATTTTGGCCTCAACCTTGACTCTTCCAAAGCAGATGTAAGTTACTATCCTCCACAAATAGGTAGTATCGCCATCAACTGAGGATGAATAAAGTAAAGTCGAATACCTCGTTGCCATATCTGAAGCTGCAAAAGAAGACTGACGACAACCTATCATTGATTAATTATGTTATGGGATAATTCGAGAGGATCCAAGAAGAAGGACTGACATTCATCGTTGTGCACCTCGCTTCCTTTACTACGAAGACACACTGTACCGAAGATCATTTGAAGGAGTGCTCTTACAGTATTTAGGAGAGGAAGAGCAATTCAAACTTTCCAAGCACACTCGGGAGTTTGTGGATCACGTCGGTATGGATCAAAGTTTTATTTTCACATTAAAAGGATGGAATATTATTGGCCAACGATGGTGAAAGATTTCTTGGACTATGCTAGAAGATTCAAAGCTTGCCAATTCCATGAAAATCTCATACATCAACCTCCAGAGTTACTACATCCAACTATAGCATCTTGGCCATTCAATGATTGGGGAATGGATGTTGTTGGTCCACTACCAAAGTCTTTTGGTGGACACTTATACATCTTGGCCGTGAAAGATTACTTCTCAAAGTGGGCTGAAGTTGTTGCTCTTAAGGAAGTAAAGAAAGAAAATGTTCCAAACTTCATCCGAGTGAATATCGTCTACCGCTTTGGAATCCCTCAATATATAATAACTGACAATGGTAATTCGATCTATAATAAATTGATGAATAAGATTTGTGATCTCTTTGGCTTCAAGCAACGCAAGTCTTCTATGTACCATGTTGCCGCCAATGGTCTAGCCAAAGCATTCAATAAGACTTTATGCAACTTGTTGAAGAAAGTCATCTCCAAATCCAAACAAGACTGGCATGAGTGAATGTAAGAAGCTTTATGGGCGTATAGGAAAACTTACCGTACACCAACGCAAGTAACTCCATACTCGCTTGCTTTTGGAGTTGAAGCAGTTCTTCCACTTGAGCGTTAAATACCTTCTTTGAGACTGGCTATTCAAGAAGGGCTCACCGATAAAAAAAATACTAAGTTGCGTCTTATGGAGTTAGAATTTATTGATGAGAAGAGGCTGGAGGCTTAACAAAATTTTGAATGTTATCAAGCTCGGCTATCTCGTTCTTTCAATAAAAGAGTTCGCTTGAGGTGATTCTAAGTTGGAGACCAAGTCCTTGCAGTAAGTAGACCCATTATCACTTCTCATAAGTCTGGGAGCAAATTTACCTCGAAGTGGGATGGACCATATGTCGTACAAGAGGCATATTCAAATAGTGCTTACAAGTTTGTCGATGTAGATGGCATGAGGATTGGCCCCATCAATGCCAAGTTCATGAAGAAGTACTATCCCTAAAGGAAGATAACACTCCTTAAGGCACGAGTATAAATTGCATGTGTACTCCTTAAGGCACGAGTATAAACTGCATGTCCACTCCTGGCCTGCAAGAGTATAAACTGTGTACGACTCAAAAAAAAAACCTTACCCAGAACTACGTTGTGACTTGATCCTCTTACTGAGGTACGTAGGCGCTTGAAATTTCATTCTGAGTTCAGTTGCATGAGCGTCAAAAAAATATGTTCCTGTAAGTATCTACCATATGGATACCAAGTATGAAACTATTCTAATTAAATTTTGGACTTACTCTAAATATCGGTGACTCAATGGAGGCAACCCATTGGAAAGAAAGAGAGTTCCTTCAATGGAATTTGGAATGCCAAAGTTCTCCAAGCCTACAACTAGAAGGATCTCAAAATTTTCATGCCTTAAGGTGGACAAGATTTGTTCCTTTGTACCTTAAGCGGGCCTCTAACGAGTTTATCCTTAAAGGATATTGAAATTTTCATGCCTTATGGTGGACAAGTTTGTCCCTTTGCACCTTAAGCTAACCTCTCATGGGCTTATCCTTAAAAGGATATCAAAATTTCCATGCCTTAAGGTGGACAAGATTTGTCCCTTTGCACCTTAACCTGGCCTCTAACGCGTTTATCCTTAAAAGGATATCAAAATTTTTATGCCTTAAGGTGGACAAAATTTATCCCTTTGCACCTTAAGCTGGCCTCTCACGAGTTTATTCTTAAACAATATTGAAATTTTCATGCCTTAAGATGGATAAAATTTGTCCCTTTGCACCTTAAGCTGGCCTCTAACAGGTTTATCTTTAAAAGGATCTCAAAATTTTCATGCCTTAAGGTGGACAAAATTCATTCCTTTGCACCTTAAGCTGGCCTCTCACAGATTTATCCTTGAAAGAATATCGAAATTTTCATGCCTTAAGGTGGACAATATTTGTCTCTTTGCACCTTAAGCTGAACATTGAAAAGGGCTCATACTTAAAGAAAATCACTGCACCATCTTCGAGTAAAATTGGTCGGACTTAAGGTGACGGAGGCAAATTTAAACTCTTGTATCTTAAGCTGATGTCCACCGTCTTCAAGTAAAATTGATTGGACTTAAGGTGACGGAGGCAAAGTTAAACTCTCGCACCTTAAGCCGATGTCCACCGTCTTTAAGTAGAATTGATCGGGCTTAAAGTGACAGAGGCGAAGTTAAACTCTCGCACCTTAAGCAGATGTCCACCATCTTTAAGTAAAATTGGTCAAACTTACGGTAACGGAGGCGAAGTTATACTCTCGCACCTTAAGCTGATGCCCACCATCTTCAAATAAAATTGGTCGGACTTAAAGTGACGGAGGCGAAGTTAAACTCTTGCACCTTAAGCCGATGTCCACCATCTTCAAGTAAAATTGGTCGGACTTAAAGTGACGGAGTCGAAGTTAAACTCTCGTACCCTAAGCCGATTGTTGCATATTGCTATCTATTTCAATTCTCCAAAAAAAAAAAAAAGAGGAAACAAGAAAGAAATCGAAAACACAAATAGAAAGGATGTTACCTATCAAAGCGTTGTGATCTTAAAAGTTGTATATCACCAACTTGGACTGAGACAAGATGCCATGATGAGAATAAAGCCCTCAAAATCTAGTTTGAGTTAATCAAAACGCCCTTTGGTGATGATGGTCCCACATCAAGAAATAAATTATTTGGTGAGGCAATGCAAATCTTGAATCCTCTGTCGGACAGCATATAAGATTGACTTTAAAAAACCATCTAGGACAATCAAAAAAGTGTTAAAATTTAAATTTTGGATATATTTTTCCGGCATCTATAGAATCAAGTGGACCATAATTTTGGTACTCTCACATTGAGATATAATTTTTTTGGTGATGTCGCGTAAATCTGAAATTGTTGATGCATCAAAACTCAACGTTGAATTCGGGATAATACCTGAAAATATCTTGATTGTATTAAATTATGAATTTTGGATATGTTATAGATCTTTGTGTCTAGTTTTACAAGAATTTAGCGGCTTATGATTTCATCCTTCCTACTTCAAGATATGAAAGTTCTAGTAAAGACGCGCAGATCTGAAATTTTCAGCATGATAAAATTCTGGGCTAACTTCAAAAAATTATCGAGAATTATATTGAAGGAATTTAAATATAAATTTTTGATATGTTATAGATCTCGAAGTCTGGTCTCTGTAATATCACATGGTTCATAATTTTGATATTCCTACAATTAGATATGAATTTTCTACCACTAACATGTTGTGCTTAAAAAAAGTGACAAAAATAAGAGAAAAGTAGGAGGGAAAGAATTACCTCAATATTGTTGGTGGATTGAAAATCCCAAAATTGATATTGAAAAAGTGGAGAAACTACCTACTTTTATAGAGTTGTAGGATAGATGTTTTCTTTTCCAATGTAAATTCAGATTGGAATAACTTCCATCTCCGAATTCAAATTGGAGATTATTTTTTTCTCCAATATAAATTCAGATTGGGATAGCTTCCATCTCCAAATTCAAATTGGAGGTTATTTCCTTCTCCCATACAAATTCAAATTGGAGGTTGATTTTCTTCTCCCATACAAATTCAAATTGGAGGTTGATTTTCTTCTTCCATACAAATTTAAATTGGAGGTTGTTTCTTTCTCCCATACAAAGTCAAATTGGAGGTTGTTTCCTTCTCCAGTCTAAGTTTAAATCGGAAGAGTTTTATTCCTGGTTAAGTAAGGCAATGAAAAAGTCTTCCAAAACTGTTTGAAATTGGATATCATGCCTCACCAATGGGTTTTAAGTATAGAGATTCGTGAAAAAAATAAGAGAACTTTGAGAGACAATGTCAATATGGTTCGGCTTTAAAGTTTTTGAATGAGGTGTTCTTGTGTATGAAAAACCATTGAAGCATGAAGGAAACATGTTTAAATAATCATACTTCAAGGCTAGTCTCTAAAATATTAAATATCTCGACAAGTCCTGAAGTAGGGGGCATTTGTGGGCGATGCAATTTTATTAAATTTAAATTTGTACAAAATTTTGATTATTTTAAATTCAAAATATATTAGTTCCAAATAAATATTGCGGATTAATATAATTAAATTAATTATTTAAGTTCAAATAGGTATGGATTTAAATAAGGCCCAATATTTATTGGGTTAGTCCATTAATTTGGACTACAAATAATGAGTTCACTTTGCTAAACCCAAGATATTGTCATATTGTAGAGGCCCAAATAAGCGCCACGTGCCAAATAACGTGGCATGCCAAGTCAAGTGAAGGAGCCAATAGGACCGTGCCACATGTCAAACTGATGCAGCAGACCCATGAAATAAAAGCCCATAAAAGGTGCCACATCACTTAAATCTGATTGGTCAAAGGAAGTCTATATTCATCATGACTCTTCCTTTCCTACAACTATAAATAGGGGCCTCATAATTCAGAAAAAAGATCCCCCAAAAACTAAAACAAGTAGCAAAAGAAAGCTCGTGGACCAAATGCCGCAATTTCTCTAAAAAGCTCAAGCATTCAAATCAAGTTCATCAATATTCAAGATCAGGACAGCAATATTCAAGAACAAGATCCAAATCCCTTGAATTCAAGCACAAGTCAAGATCAAATCCCTCAAGTCCATCAAATCAAGTTCAAATTCAAGATCACGCTTTAAGCCCTTGAATTTATATTTGAAAAGGCAAATCAGAGGATTCATAGAGATTGTAACACCCGTATTGAAATCAATAAATTGATTGTTGCAATATATTTTTCTTGTCTCGATTATTTATTTTCGGCCTCGAGAATTTTACTGTCCAACAAATTCTAATTTGTTTCCAACATAATTTAAATTCATGGAAAAGAAATTTCAACCACAAACAAAAATACGAAGAAACAATAATTTTATTGATAAACGATTGTGGGTACAAATCTGTTCCTCCCTTGATTCTTCTCTCTCGATTTTCTCCATAATTCGAGGGCCGTTAGTGGCGTTATTTCTCGAATGTAAGAAGATTTGGATATAAATTTCCCTGTAATTCGAGGGTCGTTAGTGGCGTATTTCTCGAAAATAGAAATATTTGAATTTGATCTCCATGAAAGGAGGATTTATCGATCTTCTTGATTTATTTGATTAATCAAGAAGAGAGGATTTTGATCCCTTTGAGATATTCGAGATTTATGAATATCTCATGAATTTGTGGGATATTTGAGATCTTGGAGATACCTCTTTAAAGAGATAGTTACCTCCTTTATATAGGCATAATTTAGGGTTTAAGGTAGAGTAGCCACTAAGTTAGATTTAGGGTAAATAGCCTAAGAACTCCAACCAAAATTGAACTCTTTTTATAGAGTCCACAAAATTTCAATTTCTACACATACATTAGGATTATTTAAAGCATATATTTCTATATAAACTTAGCTAATTATTTATCTTCAGAGTTCAGTGAAATTTGTTTAACTATACCTAAATAAGAATGATTTATGGAGTATTAAGAGCACAACAAGATAAATTTAAAATGATACAACTTATATTAACGTAAAAGTGAAACATTCAAATCACTTTTAATGCAAAATGAGAAGATATAATTTTATACAATAAAATTAAAAGTTTTGATTAGCAAAAGTCTTCTTTAGCAATAAAATTATCCATATAATAGAATTGATATTTGAAAAGAAAAAAAAAACATTTCTTATACAGTTCCCCAACCTTCCTCAAAGTCAAGGGCATGTATACCTTGAAATAATTATATCCGATCTTTGTTATCAAATTACTTATTTAAAAAATGATTCAAAAGTGCAATAAAATGAGTTTATCCAAAAAAAAAAAAACTATAAAAACGCAGTTTTAATATAAAATATGTAATAGTACCTAAAAGTAAAACATACAAAATGGAGAGTATCATGTTATAGTAATCATTGCATCCTCCATTGTTGTCTTATCATATGGCTATTTATAGCCTACAATGGAAAATTCTCCATTTATTATTGACAAAGGGGTGGAGGATTAGTAGGCTTCTTGCCTACTTAATATGTAGCCACATGGCATACATGTGGCATCTATGGCATTCATTTCACAATACTCCCCTTGAATGTCCATGTAAAGTGAAATTTACTGAATACGCATTTGAGTGTTGTCTCATTAAAAACCTTACCAGGAAAAGTCCAGTGGGATAAAAACCTTGGTTAAGAAAAAAAGAGTACAACACGTATTATTACTCCCCCTAATGAAGACCCCGATTCAATCGGCTCAGTCTTCGCAGCCCAATCCTGTATACCATCTTCTCAAAGATTGAGGTTGGTAAAGATTTGGTGAACAAATCTGGTGAATTGTCACTTGAACGAATTTGTTGTACATTAATATCGTTATTCTTCTAGAGATCATGTGTGAAGAAAAATTTTGACGAGATGTACTTCGTTCTCTCTCCCTTTATAAAGCCTCTTTTTAATTGAGTTATGCATACTGCATTGTCTTCAAATATGACCGTGAGTACCTTGATATCGAGCTTCAGGCCACAACTCTCTTTGAAGGAGTGTATCACTGATCTCAACCATATGCATTCTCTACTTGTTTCATAGATCACTATTATCTCAGCATGATTAGAAGAAGTAGAAATGATGGACTGCTTTGTCGATCACCATTATATTGCAGTACCTCCGCATTTAAACACATAGCTTATTTGAGATCGTGCTTTATGTGGGTTGGATAAATAACTTACATCTGCCTAACCAACAAGATCTGAACTAGCTTTGTTAGTATAAAATAGACCCATATCAATAGGCCCCTTTAGATATCGCAATATATGCTTACCTCTGTTTCAATGTCTATATGAAAGAAAATTGTACCTGGCTAGAAAATTAATAGAATGGGCTATATGAAGCCTTGCATATTAGCAAAATACATAAGTGTACCAATAGCATTGAGATATGGTACTTCAGGACCAAAAATCTCTGCACCCTCTTCTGGAGGTCGGAATGATTACTCACTTCATGATCGAACAATCATTAGATTATTTAATGAATGTGCTTTGTCCAAGTAAAATTGTTTCAAGACATTCTCAGTATAGGCAGATTGGTGGATGAAGATCCTATTTGCTAAATGTTCAATTTGCAGACCAAGAAAAAACTTTGTCTTTCCAAGATCTTTCATTTTGAATTCTATTTTTAAATATTCAATTGCCTTCTGGACCTCTTCTGGAGTTCCAACGAGATTTATGTCATCCCCATAAACAGCGAGTATAATAAACTCTAATGTTGTTTTCTAAATGAAAATATAAGGACAAATGACATCATTTATGTAACCTTCGTTTATTAAGTACTCACTAAGGCGATTATACCGCATACGCACTGATTGTTTTAAATCGTATAGCGATCTTTATAATTTGATTAAATATAATTCTCGAGATTTTGAACTATATGCTTCAGGCATCTTTAATCCTTATGGAATTCTCATCTAAATTTTATTATCAAGTGAACCATTAAATATTAAATACATGGCATCTTCTAGTGTCAGGACTGCAAGCCAAATAAATCCTATGCTTACCAAGAAGCATATTCTCATTGATAATTATTTCTACATCAGCATGCTTAAATAAACATAGAATTCAAATCCTCATAATATTTACAATATTGCGTGCTATTGTACTAAAGATATTGTCGACGATATATCATTAGTATCGATTCACATTACGACATAACTTATTGAGATCTCATCACTTCATTATTTTCAGGTACCTGAACCTCTTCTGGAGGTTTCACAAAGCATTATGTCATTGCTTTTTAAGAGCATATTACCTCTTTATTATTATCATTTGCTCTATTTTCTTGTCAAGAATTATTTTATTTGGAATCGATTGATCTATCATACTTCATGCATGTTATAGAATCTGTCCTTAAGGGACACATAGTAGGAGCATCTGCACCTAAATATAAAATCAATTTTGGGTCAGCAAATACTTCTGGCATTTGACTAGAATTATCTTTTAAATGAGGATCGTACTAACGATAATTCACAACATATTTCTTAGCTGCTTATTATCTACCCCTTATGTTAGGAAAACTAATATATACTCCAATCTATTTTGGAGAATCCATCTTTGTGAGTCATAGTATATCTATTAATTACATACCGCATGGCAAAAAGTTATTAGATGAAAAATATATAGTTCCTGACCCTGAACCAATTGAGAGGGAAGAATTGATCATAATTTATTGGTCTAATACACACAAGTGGTATTGTATGCAATATATATTTCAGACCAATACTTTTTATATTTGTTATCATAAGCAACGATTTAGCTATTTATTGAGGCATTCAATGCTAAACCAACTTGAATATAACCAGCATTATCAAGACCAATTGTCTTGACTACATTATCTGAAAATTATGCTCTTGACTCAATTTAATTGAGAAGGCAATTTTATGAATATCAAACTGCAGGTTGACAATAAACGTACATGTGACCATCTTATGGATGCATCATCTCATATGACGGGTGAATGGGCCCTTATTCACCTTTTATGTTTTTCAGAATTTAGGAAATTCAGTCCCAACATTAGCTAGTTCAATTAACTTATCATGAGAACAAGTAATAGTTCTTGAAGAATCTTCCAGTTCTTCATTATATGTCTAAAAATAAATATGCTCATCTTCAGGATGACAAAATCGTTCACGTAATAGATAGAATTATTTAAACTAGTAAACTTCAAATTTATCATGGCATGAGTTATTTATTAGCGTAAAAAGTCTGCCACTTCGAGAGTAGTTTGCAAGATTTTACTATTACACAATCTTATTACTTCGGGAGTAAATATCAAATTTACTACATTACAAGTAAATATCAGATTCACTACTTCTGAAGTAAATTTCAAGGTTCTATTATTTCAGGAGTAAATTTAAGATAAATTCCAGACTTACTACTTCGGGAGTAAATTTCAGAATAATTTTTTCTACTCTTTCTAAATGTGGTTTTCACAATCAAGTGCACATTTATATACCTTACTAAATATCACATTCACCTCAGAGAATGGATTTGTAATTGTAACATTTATCAAAAAATTTCATTCCTTGAGAATGAAGGATAATTAACAATTTATCAAAAGTTTTCATTCTTCGAGAATGAAATATAATTATTACAATATGCTCTAAGCATATCAAACGATGATATCTTAGGACTTCTTTTAATATTTTGCTACTTCAGGAGCAAATCGAGGTATACATATAGTTGTAGAGAATTTTCTCTATCATATCTTTAATTTCAGATTTACTACTTCAGGAGTAAATTTTTGATTTTCTACTTAAGAAGCATTCATATATTCTTCAAGATGAAAACATAAACAATGTAAACATTATAATATTACTAGCACATAACGTATTACACAAACTTTATTAATTTACAAAATTAGTGAGATACTATTAACAAAATGTAAGCTAATTCAACTAAACAGGAAAGTAAAACAATCAGACTATTTCATATTCATCATCTAAAGGATGATTAACATATCCTTCGGGGATTGTAAAGAAATCTGAGGCATCTAAATTCATGTTCTCAATATTATCTTCAGAGATAAAGTTTGCCTCAACGTCATCATCTATTTTCTTAAGGGATGCATGATAGAGCTTCACCAAATGTTTTGGCGTATGACAGATACACGACTAGTGTCCCTTTGCTCTACATCGACAACATCTATTTTCAGTGTTCGTCTTTGGCGCTGATTCATGAACTTCACCATTATTTTTACACTGCTGGTGTTTAGGATCATTGTTTATTGCAAGGAAATCATCCTAATTAAAATATCTACCTCTTTCATGACCACGACTGGGGTCAGGGCTTCTGTCACTCCTGATTTAGTGAAAATGTGCAACATTTACTTCAGAAAATGGAGCAGTACCAAGAGGACGACTTTCTTGATTTCTCATTAAAAGTTCATTATGTTGTTTAGCAACAAGAAGATGAGCAAGCAATTCAGAATACTTTTTAAATCTCATTTCTCGATACTGCTGTTGCAGGAGCATACTCAAGGCGGGAAAAGTAGAGAATATTTTCTCTAACATATCGTGATCAGTTATATTTTCTTTGTATAAATTCAACTATGATTTAATTTTGAACATCGCAGAATTATAATCAGTTATATTTTTAAAGTCCTGTAACCTCAAATGAGTCCACTCATAATGTGCCTGTGGAAGGACGACCATCTTCAGGTGGTCGTATCTTTCTTTTAAAACATTTCACAATATAAGTGGATCCTTAATTGTGAGGTATTTCATTTTCAAACCTTCGACAAGATGATGACGGAAAAATATCATGACTTTATCCCTGTCTTGATTTGATGCCTGATTTTCATTTTTGATGGTATCTGTCAGACCCATCGCATCTAAATATATTTCATCATCCAGTTTCTAAGACATGTAAGTTTTGCCCGATATATCTAAGGCAACAAATTCGCATTTGGATATATTTGACATTATTTAAGAAAAATAAATACTTACCTTTATTACCTGTATTTGGTCAGAATGGTAGAGACTCGTGCTAATAACATGATATAAAATATGTAATAGTACCTAAAAGTAAAACATACAAAATAGAGAGTATCAAGTTGTAGTAATTATTGCATCCTCCATTATTGTCTTATCATATGGCTATTTATAGCCTACAATGGAAAATTCTCCACTTATTATTGAAAAAAGGGTGGAGGATTAGTAGGCTTCTTGCCTACTTAATATGTAGCCACATGGCATACATGTGACATCCATGGCATTCATTTCACAACAAATTTTTATTTTTTTTGATAACTAACATTTTATTGATTACCAAGTGAAGCATTACAAAACTGGTGCAAGTCAACATAACTATGCAACCATCATGAAAAGAAAAAACTTAACTCCTACTTAGCAACTGGAATAATACTATCAGAACAAGAAACATAATCCTTAATACCTGTTGGTTTTGAAGCATTTTAATATGAATAACAACTTCATTATTATTGTAGTAAGTGTTCTTAATAAGGGCAGAATGTGAAAGTTTTTGTTTTGCTGTCATTATGGGCTTATTGAGACCGTTTCTTTGATTGATAGTGCAACATTATCCTTCATGTTTAATTCTATTATTTGGAAATGAACCCACGATGCATGGCTGCATTTTCAACCTCCAAAACTCTCATTTCATCTGTGTTTTTGTGTCTTTAAATACAATAGTTAGTGGTGATATAATGTGGATATAAGTTTCATGTAACTTCTCACTCTTTATTCCTTCATTATTCTACTCTTTATGTATTGTAACTCTTGTAACCTAAAGGCCTTTGATATTCCATCTTTACTACCCCTCATTCATTCTTACTCATTGCATGAAAGACTTTCTCTTCTATAAATAGAGGTGCCCTTGCATATTTTTTCATGGACAAGATAATATAGAATTTACAAGAGTTAATAAAAATGAAAAATTATTAGTTGAAGGGAGGCGTTCTTTTTGTGGAGCTTTGAACTCAATCAATTCTTTTATAGAGTTATTGAGTTGTTCTTTGTGAGAAGGTGGTTATATCTTGGAGGGAACAATTCATGAAGATTATTGTTGGATCGGTGAAATAATTTATTGCAGTGATCTTGAATCTCCTTAATAAAGAGAGCGAGATATCCGCGCCTCAATCGGAGAAGAAGAAGATAACTTTTATTTTTCTCCACTTGTATTTTTTTCAGTTGTAATATTATTGTAATTTCACCAATAATTTTAAGGAATTCAAGGAAAAAAACTGAAAAATTTGTGAATGTCAAGATGGAAGATCTTAACAAGACATTTTGGTTCAACGGTACTCATTTCAAGAGGTGGAAGGGCAAGTGTTTTCCTACTTACATCTTATCAAATTTTCTTATGTGTTAACTTAGGAGAATACAAACAAAGTAGATAACTCTTCCATGAGTGATGAAGAACTTATTTCTCTTCAAGAAAAAGTTGAAAAATATGATGGTGACTCTTACAAGTGTCGTACTTTTTCCTTAATTTTCTATCTGATATTTTTTATGATTATTATGATAGAATTTACTCTAGTGCAAAAAATAAATTGGAAAGCATTGCAGAGTAAGTATGACACTAAGAAGGCTAGAGAGAAAAAGTATGCCGCTAGCAAATTTTTTCATTTCAAAATGGTCGACAATAAATCAGTGTTAGACCAAGCGCAAGACTTCATAATGATTGTTGGAGAGCTCAGGTCCGAGAAAGTAATAAATGGAGATAACCTTATTGTTTGTGGCATAATAGATAAACTTTCTACTTCTTGAAAGGTATTTCAAAAAATTATGTGCCACAAGCAAAAGAAAACTTCTCTTGAGACTTTGATAATGAGAATTCACATGGAAGAAGAGGCAAGGGGCCAAGATTTACTTTTGCAAACAGAATAGAACAACATCACATCGAAAGTAAATTTAACTACTTCAAATAAAGCTACCCCTGAAACTAATAAAAATACTAATTTGGAGCCTAAGAAGAAAAAATTCAAGAAAAATGAAGGTAGACATCCCAAAGACAATAATGGTGAAAATAACCAAGCAAAAAATCAACATGTACAAGAAAAGAGACCTTGATTTATCTGTGGCAAGAGTGAGAATATTGCTCGATTTTGTAAATTTCAAAAACATGGACCACACCCTAGGCAACCATTACTGAAGAACGTGGCAGTGATAACAAACATAAACCTGATGAAGAATGTTGATGAATGGTGGGATGACTGGTGCAAACCGTCATGTCTGTTATGACAAAGACTGGTTTAAAATATATACTAGTTTTGAGGAGCCCAAAACGATCATGCTTGGAGATTCACACACTACTCAAGTACTTGGAATGGGAGATGTCGAGTTGAGTTTTACTTCTGAAAGGGTATTAATTTTAAAAGATGTACTTTATACTCCTTTCATGAGAAAAATGATGTCTAGTTTTCTTCTAAATAAAGCAGGCTTCAAACAGATTATTGAATCTGACTAGTATGTAATTGTGAAAAATAATATTTTTATGGGAAAGGGGTATGCTTGTGATGGGATGTTCAAGTTGAATATTGAAATGAATAAAACATCTTCTTCTGTTTACATGTTTTCTTCTATTAATTTTTGGCATGAGCGTTTGCGTCATATAAATGATTGCTTTGTGAGAATTATAAGTAGTTTAGGATTAACTCCAGTGATCAAAAAGAATTTAAAAATTGCGAGATTTGTAGTAAAGCCAAAATCAAAAAAAGCCTTATTTTCAAGTTGAAAGAAAAGTTGATTTATTAGAATTAGTTCATACTGATATTTGTGAACTGAACTTGAAAGAATTTTAACTCTTGGAGGAAAGAGATATTTTATCACTTTCATTGATGATTTTTCTAAGTTTACATATATTTACTTAATGAAAAATAAAAGTGATACTTTTGAGAATTTTAAAAGAGTAAATGCTATGTTTCCACATTGAACATTATATGAAATTGCTGAGACACACCCGAACTTTAGGAGGGTCCTATACCCCCTGGACTAATTAAAATCGTATTTTTGGCAACCCTAGTATCTACGTGGCACATCAATAAATCAACACACTAATGGTCCACGTAGGCACACGTATATGTCAGTAGGCACTAAGGTTGCCAAAAATAGGATTTTAATTAGTCCAGGGGTAATAGGACCTTCCTAAAGTTCGGGTGTGTCTCAATAATTTCTTGTATAGTTTAGGGTGGAAACAAAATATTTTCTCATTTTAAAACTTTTCTTAATGAAGTTGAAAATCAGTTTAGTAGAAAAATGAAAAGAACTAGAAGATATAGAGGCTGTAAATATAAGTCACATGAGTTCAATTCTTTTGTTAGATCATTAGGTATAATTAATGAAACTGCTCCTCCTTATTCTCTTGCATCTAATGATGTAGCGGAAAGAAAGAAGAGAACTTTGGTTGAGTTGACTAATGTCATGTTAATTGAGTTTTGTGCACCTTTAAACTTTCGGGGTTAAGCTCTTTTGACTTATTATTATGTGTTAAATCGTGTGCCTCGTAAAAAGACCAAATTAACTCCTTTTGAGTTGTGGAAATGTCATAAGCCAAATTTGGGATATCTAAGAGTTTGGGAATTGCTTAGCCTATGTAAGGTTAATGAATCCTAAAATCTCTAAGTTGGGTAAAAAAATTACTACTTGTGCTTTTCTTGGTTATGCTTCAAATAGTACAGCTTATAAATTTTTTAATCTTGAAGATAATTTTATAATAGAATCTAGTGATGCTATTTTTCATGAAAATAAATTTTCTTTTGATTCTAAAAATCGTGGGGTTCTAAGGACTAAAGAAAATATTGTCACTACCTAGTTCTTCTACTTTTAACTTTGAAAAATAAAGAAAATAATGATTTTGAGTTAAGAAGAAGTAAACGAGCTAGAGTAGAAAAAGATTTTGATCCTGATTATTATGTTTTTAACGTTGGAGATGACCCTATCACTTTAAAAGAAGCTTTGTATTCACATGATGCTATTTTTTGAAAAGAGAATGTAAATGATGAAATGAAATCACTAATTTCCAATAAAACTTGGAAGCTAGTTGATTTACCACTGGATTTTAAAATAGTTGAATGTAAATGGGTCTTACATAAAAAGTTAAAATCAAATAGCTCTATTGATAAATACAAAGCTAGGCTAGCCGTTAAAGGTTTTAAACAACTAGAATGCCTACAATTTTTTTATACTTTTTTTTCGATAACTAGAATTATATCAATTAGGCTTTTAATTGCTATTACTGCAATTTTTGATTTGCAAATTCATCAAATAAATGTAAAAACTACTTTTTAAAATGGAGACCTAAATAAGGAGATTTACGTGGAACAACCCGAATGTTTTGTTGAAGCTGGCCAAGAAAGCAAAGTGTGTAAACTTACTAAAATGCTATATGGATTGAAAAAAACACCAAAGTAAAGACATAAAAAGTTTGATTTCTGCATTATTGATAGTGGCTTTAAGCAAATGAGTGTGAAGTGCATATATCATAAGTCTTGAAATAATTCACATGTTATTATTTATCTATATGTTGATGATTTATTGATCTTTGACTCTAACATGAATGTTATTGGAGAGACTAAAAATATTCTTATAAGTTATTTTGATATGAAAGACCTTGGTGAGACAAATTTTATTCTAGGAATAAAAATTACTAGAACATGGGATGAAATTTCCTTGATCAATCACACTATGTTGAAAAAAAATATATATATAATTTTCTTGATTGCAAGCATGTTGTAACTCTTTTTTATTCTGGTGTTCACTTGTTTCCCGTTGAAAGTGAAAATGATGTTATAAATCAAAAGAAATATGCTAGCATAATTGAAAGTTTGAGATATGTGACTGATTGCACTAGGCCTGATATTGTATATGCAGTAGGAGTACTTAGCAGGTTTATTAGCAAGTCAGGTAATGAACATTGACATGTTATAATGAGAGTAATGAGATATTTAATTGAAACGAAAACTTGTTGTTTGTTCTATAAAAAATATCCTGTTGTACTTGAAGGCTTTTGTAATGCGGATTGGAACACTTTATCAGGTGATTCCTTATTTACTACTGGTTATCTTTTTACTTTGGGTGGTGGTGCTATTTGTTGGAAGTCTAAAAAGCAAAATATTATTGCTAGCTCTACCATGGAGGCTGAACTAATTGTTTTATCTTCAACTAGTGAGGAAGCGAATTGGTTGAAAGATTTGTTATTTCAAATACCTTATTTTGAAAAATCAATTCCTTCTAATTTAATTCATTGTGATAGCATCGCTACAATTAGTAGAGTTTAAAACCATCATTACAACGATAAATCTAAATCTATAAGGAGAAAATACAGTAATGCATGTGATATCATATTCTACAAATGGTACCATTAATATTGATTATGTCAAATCTTGCAGATCATTGACTAAGGCCTTAGCAAGAGAAAAGATCTAAAGCACATCGAGGGGATAAGATTTAAGCCTATTGAACTTGAGTCATATGTGAGCAAACTCAACCTGGGACTAGGGATCTTATAACCAGGTTCAATGGGGAAAATGAATCATATGATGACTTATTGTGAAAAATGCACTATTTTTTAATTCCTCTCTATGGTGTGAGTGCATTTATCTGTAATGATTGTGAGGTTGAGTTTTAAAAAATTCTTAATGAAAAAAATTGCAACTCGTATGAGTGGGGTGCTAAATTACAGGAGCACTGTCGACAGATTTCACCTATGTGAGTGTGGAAGTAGACCGCTTCCTATGAAAATTAGGCTCATTCTTAAAGACACTCATGAAACCAGGATAACACAAGGTCGTAATGTGTTGGCTATAAAGCCCACGTCAATACCTTGATTATTATGTGTAAGCAATAACTTTTTATTTCTCTTAAGCAGTCATAGTTCAAGTCTGAGATCACTACGGCTCTGGAGTAAAAATTATTGTTTTACTAACTGAAGTTTCAATGCAGAGCACACCTTCATTATGCATGGTAGTCATCCTTCAGCTAGTAGAATCTCTTTTATTAATGTTAAAATGAGTGAGGAATTGTTGATTTTGAAGCATTTTAATATGAATAACTTCTTTATTATTGTAGTAAGTGTTGTTAATAAGGGCAATGTGGGAGTTTTTGTTTTGTTGTCATTATGGTCTTACTTAGACCGTTTCTTTGATTGGTAGTGCAACGTTATCCTTTCATGTTTAATGCCATTATTTGGCAATGAACCCACAATGCATGGCTGCATTTTCAGCCTCCAAAACTCTCATTTTATTTGTGTTTTTTATGTCTTTAAATATAATAGTTAGTGGTGATATAATGTGGATATAAGTTTCATGTAACTTCCAACTCTTTATTCCTCCATTATTCTACTCTTTATGATTGTAACTTTTGTAATCTAAAGGCCTTTGATATTCCATCTTTACTACGCCTCATTCATTCTTATTCATTGCATGAAAGACTTTCTCTCCTATAAATAGAGGTGATCTTGCATATTTTTCATGTACAAGATAATATAAAATTTACAAAAGTTAGTAAAAAAGAGAGTTTATTAGTTGAATGGAGGTGTTCTTTTGTGGAGCTTTGAACTCAACTCTTGTTCAGAGTTGTTGAGTTGTTCTTTGCGAGGAGGTTGTTGTATCCTGAAGGGGATAAGTCAAGAAGATTATTGCGGGACTGATGAAATAATTTGCTGCAGTGGGATTGAATATTCTTAAAGAGAGCTAGATATCCGCGTCTCAGCCGAAGAAGAAAAAGAAGATAACTTTATTTTTTTCATTTATAATTTTTTCAATTGTAATATTATTGTAATTTCACCAATAATACCCACGGGTGCTCTCACATTATATACATATGCAATCCCTCATGCAGTTTGATACCAATTTTGGTGCTTCTTCTAAAAAAAATCTGATCTTTTTCTATTCACAGACAAATTATTTCTGTGTAGACAAGTTTGAAGAGTTGAGCTGGCAGGAGTCATGCCTTTAGAACATTTCACCGCCAAATGAAGATGTTGATGTCAAGTCATCATGTTCAAGGCCAATATACAAATTAAATATAAATTTTACTCCATCTTGTTTCGTTTTAGTTGACCCTCTTTCTAAAAATATTTATTTCAATTTAGTCGTCCCATTGATAAAATCAAAAGAATTGTATTATATTCTTTCAATAATACCCTTAATATTAAATGACTAAATAAAGTATATTTACTCGCATTTATATTTTCAAAATATAATTAATAAGGTTAATTTAGTAAAATAAATCTCCTAATTAATATTTTCTTAATGAGTATGTCAAATCCATAAGGGTCAACTAATTGAAACTGAGGGAGAATATATATTGTACTTACCAAAAAGTTTTAGTCACATGCAGTTATTTATCATTTAACGAATTACAACTTTAATATTTTTAATCAAACTTTAATTATAATAATTGGATACATTTACTACCTCATAAATCTCCATATGCTCTAATATTGTATGTTCACACCATAAAGTCATAATTAGCAAGACTGCAATAACCTTTCTCTTTCAAAATAAACTAAGTATTTTTTCTTTTTTTTTAATTAAAGAAAATTAAAGTCTTTGTTATTCCTAAATTTAAAAGTCAATTTCCACATTAAAAAATAATAAATAAATAAATGACCATTTATTAAAATCACAGAATGTATTTATTTATTTTAAATATGTTATATTTTAATAAGATATGATACAACTTAATAGGATATTACAACTTATTTTAAAATGGAGGGGGGGGGGGGGGGGGGTTAATGCACGTAGTTAGGTCGATTAGGACAACTGAAATTTGAAACATTATAAAATGCAATTCCATAAATGGGAAATAATATATATATATATATATATAATTTATGATATTTAATTTCAAATTTTCAATATATAAATGATTAGTATTGAACACTTCATAATACGAATATACTTTCTAAATTTTAAAATGAAATGCTTACACATGTACTTTGATAATTTTACACTTACACCTCCTATGAAGTGTCTCTGTAATTAAATATATAATATAATTTTTAAACGATAAATTATAAACATAAATATAAATAAAATATTTTTGTAAAGTTATTCTAACGGATATTTAAAACAGGGGTATAAAAAATTATTCATACATTTGATTAAAAGATAAATAAATAATTTGAAAATAGGCTATAATATAACTTATTTAAAAGATATACCCACTATAAATTATAACTTTCTATGGCTTTAAGTACGTAAATGTTTTGTAATTTTATTAACTATAATATTTTATTATATATAATCTCTTTTTAATTGTAGTTTTTATTTATTTTTTCTTGAAAATTATTTATATATAACTAGTTAAATAAAGTTTCAGTTACGTAGGATCTTCATTATATGCAAGGTTTAAATGTTTTTAGCAAAAATAGGATTAACGTTTTTGGGGATGTAATTGTAGGTTTTTCATAACATAGAAGATGTAAGTGTTTAGTGTAATTAATTATTGTTGATAATTATAAAGTGTTTTGAGCTTTGACTATCTTTATTGATATATTTTAAAATTATATTTAAAAAATATTTAAATGTGTAGTTTCTAAATTTATTTAAATATAATAAATAATGGAATTACTTAATTAGAGGTTTCATTAATTATACAATTAACTAATGATTCACAAGTTATCAAATCGGCTTAATATAGAGGAGCAAGACTGCAACATTAGTTCATGAGTATTCTTAAACAACGCCTCTACTCTGGCTACTCCCCTATTACGGCTTTCTTGCCTCACCGGTTTCACCTTTAGGATGGCACAGTTCTTAGAGATTTTTCTCCTTTTCTACTTTGCTAATAAACTTCTTAACATGCTATTTTTCGAATAATTCTGCTATAGAGCAACTAACATGATCATGATTGTTAGGAGTTTGTGAATTTAGCTATTCATAATAGTAAATGAATATACCTGTTCTGGTAGGTCTGATAATTCTAAGCTTTGTTCATCCATAGATTTTTCCGTTGAAATATATCTATTTTTTAATAAATATTTAAAAGTTTGTTGTGAAAGAAGTGTGTTTGCTTCAACGCATGAAGGCTTGCCTTCTTTCTGCCTTCGATGCCTTTTATTTATAATGAGAATACTTTACAAAAGTTTTACACGTATCATAACTTTTTTACAAAGTCTTTATCTAACCTAATTATTGTCCTAACTATTCTCTACAAAAAGTCTTTACGTAAAGACTTAGCTAACTATAAAACAAAACTCATAAAGGCTTTTGGCTAAAAAGTCAAAAAATCTATTAATCTAGCTATCTTAAAGTCTTTACAAACTTTGTATCATGAACCTATACAATAGATTTTACGTAAAGAAAATTGTGAAAGTTTGTTACATGTCGCTTTCACAATTTAATAGCTTGTCTTTTATCTCCATTATTTTGCTCCGTAGCTATCTTTTTCCTTATCTCTTTCTTGTCGTATCTGATGCTTTCTAGCTTCTTGTCAGTGTAGCATCACATCTGGAATAAAGTTGTGTCTGCCACTACATCTGCTGCATATGTGATCATTGTATTTTTTACCAACTTTTTTACAAAATTGTTCCATAGCTTCTTCTGAGATAATTATTTTTTTGATAGATCTCGTTAATGGTTGTTCTTCTGGTCTGAGGAGTGTTAATCATCATTTCCTAAGTTTTTCCATGTCTTGGTTTCTAACTTCTTTACAAGTTGAATAAACCAATGTTTGATTCCTCGAGCTATATATCCAAATGGGTTTCTGATTTGAATAATTATTAAGTAATTCTGATAATATATTACTAAGTCCAATAACTCTTTTGTTGCGGTAAAATCCTGGTATATGTGTCTTTGGTATCTCGTCTTGTTCACATATCTCTTCTGAATAATATAATCTCTGGTCATACCTATCTTGATGTGTTGTAATAGTTTGTTTAACTTCATCAAATAATATTTCGGCTGGGGCAAAATAAAATCGAACATAAAATAATTGTCCGTTAGTAATCCTCTTGTAGATCATAAATCCATGGTGAATATCTAAAATTCCTTCTAACTCTTCTCCAGTAGTTGTGTAAACTGTAGATTATAATCCATAATAGTAACATGATTTGATTAAATTCGAACTTGTACCTAGAAAAGCAATAAGTTTATTGTAATTCTGGCATTTCTGGGTAATATATCCTTTTTGTTGTGCGGATAGTTCTTTACTTTGAATAGGTTTGGTATTTAACATGGTCTGTAAGGTGTATATATTTTCAATATATTTTTGGACAACATAGTTGTATGTCTGTTTTTCTTGGTTAAGTGATTTAGAATATGTATGTATTGGGGGAGGTGCAAATGATTCTGATCTTTGTATATTTGGTGTATATGGTTTTGAAAATATCTGGTTGAGGTTGTAATTCTTTTTCTTTGGTATTTCAGGTTAATTTTTAGTGGCTATATTTTTCCTTTTAAATATATCTCCTGCGCCTGCAGTTATAACTGTAATTTCATTAGTAATTTGAGTTTTTAGGTGTTTCTCATCGTCACCTTCTAGGTCTAGTTTTTTAATCTGCTCTTCCTGCACAATATCTTATTTTTTATAGTGCCTAACCTACACTTTTACGTTTGTAACTTCAGTAGTTAGTGCAATAACTCTTTCTTGTAATAACTTCATTTGCTCAAACATTTGAAGTAATAAATCGGTATGAGTATCTTTGACATCAACCTCTCCCATTGATAAATTAGTTTGAGAAGCTTTGTCTTGATAAGTAATCTGCAATGACATTTTTGTTAGTATTGATCACTTCAATCGTAAATGTAAAATTCAGTATATTTAATACTAGTCTTCGAATTTCCTTCGTCGTAACTGAGTTCTGTATTTTTCTCGTTAGCCACCATCGTACCTGTGTGTTATCTATTCTTACAATAAATTTGTTATATACAATATATGGTTCAAATTCTAATAGGCATTTATATAATGAACATAATTCTTTTCTATTTATTTCCCATTTTATTTTCATTTCATTAAATATTCTTGAATAATATCTACAATGATGTTTTATTTTTTCATTTTCGTATTTGTATTTAACTACTCCTCCATAACTATATTCACTTGCATCTGCTTCTACTATATATGTGAATTTTTTATTTTCGTCTGGGATTGTAATTTTGGTAACTCGTTACAAAGTATTTTTATTTTCTAGACTTGTTTTTTATCTTCATCGTTGTAATTATATTCGATATCTTTTTAAATTTTTTCTGTAATGGTTTTAGATTTTCTGCTAATTTTGGTATATATTCTCTTACTTGATTTACTAATCCTAAGAACGATTGTAGTTTCTTTTTTGTATCTAATTCTTCTTTTAAATTTATTATTTTTTATACTATATGTTGTTGCATTTTTACTCCACTTTTATCTATTTGTATTCCTAAAAATTCTATCTGATTTTTCATAGTTTTGGCTTTCTTTTCACTTAAACTTATTCCTGATTTTTCTATTATATCTGTAAATTGTTCTAATAATTTTAAATGTTCATCTTTGGTTTTTGTATATAATAATATATCATCTATGTATACTATACAATTAGGTAATTGTTTAAAATAACTATCCATAAAGTGTTGATATCTATCTGGTGCATTTTTATATCTAAATGGTAATACGTTCTATTCATAAAATCCTTGTGGTACTGTAAATGCAGTTAATTCCTTAGATTATTCTTCTAACTTTAAGTGGTAAAATCCTGATTTACAGTCAAATTTACTAAAATAGTTATATCCTTGTATTTGTCTTATTTTTAATATCTTATTTGCTATTGGATAATTATATGTCATAGTTTTTGCATTTAAATTTCTATAATCAATAACCATTCTACTTTTACCTCTTTTTTGTTATTATGTTTATTTACTATAAATGCTGGACTATTATATTTACTATTACTTTTTTGTATATATTATTTCTCTAATAATTCATCTACATGCATTTTAAATTCTTTTAAATCGTCAAAACTATATATTAATGGTTTTGGGGTTATTATGCTATTTAAATCTATTAATTCAATTTTTATAGTAGTTTTATCTTTTTCTCATCCTTTTAATAAATCTTCACTATATAATCTTTCTAATTTGTTCTTAATTATTTCTATCTTATTTACTGAAAATATAGTTATTTCCTTTTTATTTATCGAAAATACGACTAGTTCTATTGTGTCTTCAGTATTTTTTATATTTTCTAACTTTTGCGTAATTTTTTCACTTTTTCTATCCAATCAGTTTTCTTTCTTATTTTATTAATAACTCTTTTTGCTCTTACTTTTTGTTTACATGGTGTTGTAAACTTTTTTTTATTATATGTGGGTATAATTTATCTAAAAATGGCATTCCTAAAAGCATATCTTTTGATGTTAGTTCATAATTATAGATTTCTTCTATGTTATTATTTTATCCCATATTTGTATTTTTACACTTTTAGCTTTATATGTAATTAGACTTCCTTCATTATTAAATCCTTTGACTACTATTGGTGTTTTTAATTTATCCCATTTATTTTCTGGTAAACAGTTGTATCTATATAAGTTTACTTCTGCTCCTGTATCTATCATAGGTGTATAATATCCATTATAATATACTTCTACTATTATTTTTACAAGCACATATATTTTTATATCATGTTAAAGTTCTTTTTATGAATAATCTTTCTTTATTATACATTATAGATAATTGTGTATATTCTATATTGTATGGTTTTACTTGTTCTAACCATTTTATTCCTAATATTATATCTGGTTTTTGCATTTCTTCCTTTATTTCAAATTCTATTTTTATTTTTCTAATTTCTATTATTATTTCTTTTTCTATCGTATCCTTAATGTCTATTAGGCTCTTTGGTAAATCTGGGCATATATTACTATTAGATTTTATTTTTTTCATTTTTTACTAGATATTTTAATATATAATTTTCTTCTAGTCCAGTGTTTAGGAGTATTAAATATTCTTTTTAATTTATTGTTCCTGTTATATGATATTGATTTAAATTAACTGTTGAAGTTGTTTCATAACTTGTTCTTTTTGATGAACTTGATGATTCTGGTTTTTCGTGAGCTATGCTTTTTGATGTACTTATCCTATCATTTATTATTTCTAAATATTCTTCTATATCTCTATTTTTGCAACTATAGTCATTATTATCAATTGTTTTTACGAATTGTTCAAAAGGACTTTCTATTTGTATTTTATTAATTTTATTTTTTCCTGTTATTTTATGTTTTATTGTTAGTATATATAGATTTTTACATCTTGCTATAAATATTTTACTTCCTGGGTTAGTTTTATTCCTGGTATTTTCCAATATAATACTAATGATTTATTTATATTTTTATCTGTTATTGCTACTGAATAATTCGCACTTATTATAAATTTAAATTTTTGGTATATTAAATTTCCTTTTATAGTGGTTATTATACTTTTTTCTATAGGTTTTATAATTCTATCATCTGCTAAATATAATTCTATTGGTATATCTATTTCTTCTCTGAAACACGTTTTTATTAATATCTCTGTTCCTCCAAGGTGTACATATTTTATTGGGTCTTTACTTTTTATATCATTTATTTCTTTATTAATTATTCTTTTTGTTACTAGTGGTATGCTAGCTCTTCCTTTTGCATATCTACAATCTATTACATGTTCCTTTTGACTTACTACGTAGTATTCTTCATTTTTTCTACTAAATATATTTTTTATTATTGGTATTTTAAATATTTTTTCTACACTTAAGTCTATCTCTTTTCCTTTTATTTCGTCAAACATATTACTATCAAATATTATTTTTTGATCTTTTCCTTCTTCATTTAAATATTCTTCCTTTGTTATTATTTTTATATCTTCTTCAATTATTTGGTTCATTTTTATATCTTCTTCAATCATTTGATTCATCTAATTCACTATCTATTTTATTATTTGTTTCATCCTCCAAAATTTCATATATATATATATATATATATATATATATTATCTTCACTTTCTAATTCATAATCTATATAATCTATCTGCATATATTTTGTATTTTCTATTTTTATTTCTGATATTTGTTTAGTTTTTGGTAATTTACAATCTCTAGCTAAATGTCCTAGTTTTCCACAATTATAACAAGTACATTCTTTTATAGATTTCTTTTTTCTATATGGTCTTTTATGGTTATAATTTTTTTCATAATATCTTTTTCTTGGTTTCTTATATTTATATTTTGATTTTCTGTATTTCTTATATTTCTTATGTATTTTTCTTTTCTTATAATATCCTTCTTCACATCCAAATTGAGGTGCTATTTTATCTTCACAACATGCTAAATTTTTTATTAATACTTTTTCCATTTTTTTTTCTTCCCTATATTTTTCACATAGATTTCTATACCACTGTTGTAAAAAATTTGTTCTTGCTCCTAGGGTATCTACTATTTTTGTTTCATCCCAATTCTTTATTATTTTTGAACTAAATGGTTCAACTAATTTACTAAAATATAATTTTTTTATTTCTTTACTTTCTTCTATATTATATGTTCCTTTATAATAATATTCTTTAAATGCACATGTATACTCATCTATATAGCACATATTACATATTGCTAATTTTAACCTTAAATTCCTATTTTTAATCTTCATGGTTTTCATATATTTTTTCGTCAATTATAAATTCTTCTTTGTTCATTTTTATTTATTTTTTAATAGATCATGTTGGTATGTATATTCTAGACTATCTATTGTTGATTCTAAATTTGATATTTCTTCTTTTTGTGCATTTATTGAATTTTTACTAACTCCGGCAATTATGGTATACTGTAGTCTTTCTATCCTTATTTTTAATTCTTTACGTTTTTTAGATATTATTTGTTTTAATTCTTTATATTTTTGTAATTTTTGTACGTTATTCATCTAAATAATTAATATTTTGGTGAATATATAAATCTAATAAAATAATCTAATAACTCCAAATATATCCGTAACATTAAACAACATAAGGCTCTGATAACAATTGTAGGGGGTGCGGATAATTTTAATAGATCTATTGTAACTTTAATAGATCTATTGTAATGTATCTATTTCTATTTGTGCGTAGATATTTCTTAACTTCTCAAAATATTTTTATTTTTAGTTTATTGTTCATATCTTGGGGGTGATTAACTGGTATTTGATTAAATATTTTACTGCAGTATTCTTTAGTTTTTTCTCTTAGTTTTTGTAATTCTTTATATTATTTTTGAGATATTATAAATATTCTATATCTTTTGTTCTAAAATATTCTATTAAATTCTCTTTCATAAGCATTTCTTCTAATCTTATTTCTTTCATATCTTGTCTCCAATATTTTAATACTCATAGTTTATCATTTTATTCTAAAGTAGTTGCTTGTTTACTAGTTTCTGTGTAATATTCTATTCTAATGGTACTATAATTTATATCTGAATTAAGGTTATTAACACTATTAATTATCTCTCTTTCTTCTTCTCTTAATGAGTTTTTTATGTTATATAAACTTTTATTTGTACTTTTTTCTAAATTTCTAAGGTTTCTTTTATCCATATTAATTTTTTTTTTAGATTTTTCATTATTTCTTTGAGTCGGTTTCTATAATTAATTTCTTCATATAGGTCACTTTGGTTTTCTTCAATTTTTCTAATATATTCTAACATTTTACTCTGAATAATATCTATCTGGGTAATTATCTAGGTATAGTTGTTCTATCCAATTTATAATTTCAATTTCATAGTCCAATATTTTTTCTAATATTATTCTCTTAATATCTATAATTTCTATATTTCAAAGTATATATAAGATTAATATTTTAAGACTGTCTGTCATTTTAAATTGGCTAAATACTTCATTATAATATTTTTTAATTTTTTGTTTTAATCTCATTAATTCTTCTGTATTTTCACTGAGAAATTGTATATATTTTATATCTTTTGTCCTCATATATTCATCTAAATTTATTTTCATTTGTTTTTGTATTGATTGTATATTTTTCATATTCATTTTTCCAAAATTCTAAATATACAGAATTTATCATGGTTGATATGCCGGTTTGGTATATAAGCATTTGATAGAGTAGTTAGGTAAGTGTGGTATATAATTTACTTTAGTCATAAAATATTTATCAAATATTTTTTCTAATATGATTTTTCTTATATCTGTAATTTCTATATCCTTAAGTACATATAAAACAAGTATTTTAAATTTATCTACCATTTCGTCAGATAAATAAATAATCATTTTTCATATGATGCTTTTTCAAAATATTTCCTTCAATCATACACATAACAAAATATGATCATTTTAGATTACTATATACTAGCTTATTCTTAAATAACATATTTTTCGGTCACTATTAGCATGGTAATCTGGATACTTTTCCCTTAAACAGCGCCTCTACTCTGACTACTCCCCTATCACGGCTTTCTTGCCTCACCAGTTTCACCTTTAGGATGGCACAGTTCTTAGAGATTTTTCTCCTTTTCCACTTTGCTAATAAACTTCTTAACATGCTATTTTTCGAATAATTCTACTATAAAGCAACTAACATAAACTTATTTTATCCTATCATGATTGTTAGGAATTTATGAATTTAGCTATTCATAATAGTAAATGAATATACCTGTTCTGGTAGGTTTGATAATTCTAATCTTTGTTCCTCCATAGATTTTTCCATTGAAATATACCTGTTTCTTAATAAATATTAAAAGTTTGTTGTGAAAGAAGAGTGTTTGCTTCAACGCATGAAGGCTTGCCTTCTATGACTTTCATTTATAATGAGAATACTTTACAAAAGTTTTACACATATGCTAACTTTTTTACAAAGTCTTTATCTAACCTAATTATTGTCCTAACTATTCTTTACAAAAAGTCTTTAAATAAAGACTTAGCTAACTATAAAATAAAGCTCATAAAGGCTTTTGGCTAAAAAGTCAAAAAACCTATTAATCTAGCTATCTTAAAATCTTTACAAACTTTGTATCATAAACCTATACAATAGATTTTACGTAAAGAAAATTGTGAAAGTTTGTTACATGTCGCTTTCACAATTTAATAACATGTCTTTTATCTCCATTATTTTGCTCCGTAGCTATCTTTTTTCTTATCTCTTTCTTGTCATATTTGATGCTTTCTAGCTTCTTGTCAGTGTAGCATCACATCTGGAACAAAGTTGTGTCTGCCACTACATCTGCTGTATATGTGATCATTGTATTTTTTACCAACTTTTTCACAAAATTGTTCTATAGCTTCTTCTGAGATAATTCCTTTTTTGATAGATCTCGTCAATGGTTGTTCTTCTGGTCTGAGGAATGTTAATCCCTATTTCCTAAGTTCTTTCATGTTTTGGTCTCTAACTACTTAACAAGTTTAATAAACCAATGTTTGATTCCTCGAGCTATATATCTAAATGGGTTTCTGATTTGAATAATTATTAAGTAATTCTGATAATATATTACTAAGTCCAATAACTCTTTTGTTGCGGTAAAATCTTGGAATCTGTGTCTTTGGTATCTCGTCTTGTTCACATATTTCTTCTGGGATAATACAATCTCTAGTCATGCCTATCTTGATTACTGTAATAGTCTGTTTAACTTCATCAAATAATATTTTGGCTGGGGCAAAATAAAATCGAACATAAAATAATTGTCCGTTAGTAATTCTCTTGTAGATCATAAATCATTGTCAAATATGGAATTCCTTCTAACTCTTCTCCGTTAGTTGTGTAAACTGTAGATAATAATCCATAATAGTAACATAATTTGATTAAATTCATACTTGTACCTGGAAAAGCAGTAAGTTTATTGTAATTCTGATATTTCTGGGTAATATATCCTTTTTGTTGTGCGGCTAGTTCTTTACTTTGAATAGGTTTGGTATTTAACATAGTTTGTAAGGTGTATATATTTTCAATGTATTTTCGGGCAACATAGTTGTATGTTTGTTTTTCTTGGTTAAGTGATTCAGAATATGTATGTATTTAGGGAGGTGTAAATGATTCTGATCTTTGTATATTTGGTTTATATGGTTTTGAAAATATCTGGTTGAGGTTGTAATTCTTTTTCTTTGGTATTTCAGGTTTATTTTGACTGACTATATTTTCCCCTTTAGATGTATCTCCTGTGCCTGCAGTTGTAACTGTAATTTCATTAGTAATTTGAGTTTTTAGGCGTTTCTCATCGTCACCTTCTAGGTCTAATTTTTTAATGTGCTCTTCTTGCATAGTATCTTGTTTTTTATAGTGCCCAACTTGCACTTTTACGTTTGTAACTTCAGTAGTTAGTGTAATAACTCTTTCTTGTAATAACTTCATTTGCTCAAACATTTGAAGTAATAAACCGGTCTGAGTATCTTTGACATCAACCTCTCCCATTGATAAATCAGTTTGAGAAGCTTTGTCTTGATAAGTAATCTGCAATGACATTTTTGTTAGTATTGATCACTTCAATCGTAAATGTAAAATTCAGTATATTTAATACTAGTCTCCAAACTTCCTTCGTCGTAACTGAGTTCTGTATTTTTCTCGTTAGCCACCATCGTACCTGTGTGTTATCTATTCTTACAATAAATTTGTTAAATACAATATATGGTTCAAATGTTAATAGGCATTTATATAATGAACATAATTCTTTTCTATTTATTTTCCATTTTATTTCCGCTTCATTGAATGTTCCTGAATAATATCTACAATGATGTTCTATTTTTTCATTTTCGTATTTGTATTTAACTACTCCTCCATAACTATATTCACTTGCATCTGCTTCTACTATATATGTGAATTTTTTATTTTCGTCTGGGATTGTAATTTTGGTAACTCGTTACAAAGTATTTTTATTTTCTAGACTTGTTTTTTATCTTCATCGTTGTAATTATATTCGATATCTTTTTAAATTTTTTCTGTAATGGTTTTAGATTTTCTGCTAATTTTGGTATATATTCTCTTACTTGATTTACTAATCCTAAGAACGATTGTAGTTTCTTTTTTGTATCTAATTCTTCTTTTAAATTTATTATTTTTTGTACTATATGTTGTTGCATTTTTACTCCACTTTTATCTATTTGTATTCCTAAAAATTCTATCTGATTTTTCATAGTTTTGGCTTTCTTTTAACTTAAACTTATTCCTGATTTTTCTATTATATCTGTAAATTGTTCTAATAATTTTAAATGTTCATCTTTGGTTTTTGTATATAATAATATATCATCTATGTATACTATACAATTAGGCAATTTTGTAAAATAACTATCCATAAAGTGTTGATATCTATCTGGTGCATTTTTATATCTAAATGGTAATACGTTCCATTCATAAAATCCTTGTGGTACTGTAAATGCAGTTAATTCCTTAGATTATTCTTCTAACTTTAAGTGGTAAAATCCTGATTTACAGTCAAATTTACTAAAATAGTTATGTCCTTGTATTTGTCTTATTTTTAATATCTTATTTGCTATTGGATAATTATATGTCATAGTTTTTACATTTAAATTTCTATAATCAATAACCATTCTACTTTTACCATTTTTTTGTTATTATGTTTATTTACTATAAATGCTGGACTATTATGTTTACTATTACTTTTTTGTATATATTATTTCTCTAATAATTCATCTATATGCATTTTAAATTCTTTTAAATCGTCAAAATTATATGTTAATGGTTTTTGGGTTATTATGCTATTTAAATCTATTAATTCAATTTTTATAGTAGTTTTATATTTTTCTCATCCTTTTAATAAATCTTCACTATATAATCTTTCTAATTTGTTCTTAATTATTTCTATCTTATTTACTGAAAATATAGTTATTTCCTTTTTATTTATCGAAAATATGACTAGTTCTATTGTGTCTTCAGTATTTTTTATATTTTCTAACTTTTGCGTAATTTTTTTACTTCTTCTATCCAATCAGTTTTCTTTCTTATTTTATTAATAACTCTTTTTGCTCTTACTTTTTGCTTACATGGTGTTGTAAACCACCAATTTGTTTTAGTTATTATATGTGGGTATAATTTATCTAAAAATGACATTCTAAAAGCATATCTTTTGATGTTAGTTCATAATTATAGATTTCTTCTAATGTTATTATTTTATCCCATAGTTGTATTTTTACACTTTTAGCTTCATATGTAATTAGACTTCCTTCATTATTAAATTCTTTGACTACTATTGGTGTTTTTAATTTATCCCATTTATTTTCTGGTAAACAGTTGTGTCTACATAAGTTTGCTTCTGCTCCTGTATCTATCATGGTGTATAATATCTATTATAAGATCTTTCTACTATTATTTTTACAAGCGCATATATTTTCATATCATGTTAAAGTTCTTTTTATGAATAATCTTTCTTTATTATACATTATAGATAATTGTGTATATTCTATATTGTATGGTTTTACTTGTTCTAACCATTTTATCCCTAATATTATATCTGTTTTTTGCATTTCTTCCTTTATTTCAAATTCTATTTTTATTTTTCTAATTCCTATTATTATTTATTTTTCTATCGTATCCTTAATGTCTATTAGACTTCTTGGTAAATCTGGGCATATATTACCATTAGATTTTATTTCTTTATTTTTTACTAGATATTTTGCTATATAATTTTCTTCTAGTCCAGTGTTTAGGAGTATTAAATATTCTTTTTAATTTATTGTTCCCGTTATATAATATTGATTTAAATTAACTGTTGAAGTTGTTTCATAACTTGTTCTTTTTGATGAACTTGATGATTCTGGATTTTCGTGAGCTATGCTTTTTGATGTACTTATCCTATCATTTATTATTTCTAAATTTTCTTCTATATCTATATTTTTGTAACTATAGTCATTATTATCAATTGTTTTTACGAATTGTTTAAAAGGACTTTCTATTTGTATTTTATTAATTTTATTTTTTCCTGTTATTTTATGTTTTATTGTTAGTACATATAGATTTTTACATCTTACTATAAATATTTTACTTCCTGGGTTAGTTTTATTCCTGGTATTTTCCAATATAATACTAATGATTTATTTATATTTTTATCTGTTATTGCTACTGAATAATTCGCACTTATTATAAATTTAAATTTTTGGTATATTAAATTTCCTTTTATAGCGGTTATTATACTTTTTTCTATAGGTTTTATAATTCTATCGTCTGCTAAATATAATTCTATTGGTGTATCTATTTTGTCTTTGAAACATACTTTTATTAATATCTCTGTTCCTCCAAGGTGTACATATTTTATTGGGTCTTTACTTTTTATATCGTTTATTTCTTTATTAATTATTCTTTTTGTTACTAGTGGTATGTTAGCTCTTCCTTTTGTATATCTACAATCTATTACATGTTCTTTTGACTTACTATGTAGTATTCTTCCTTTTTTCTACTAAATATATTTTTTATTGTTGGTATTTCAAATATTTTTCTGTACTTAAATCTAACTCTTTTCCTTTTATTTCGTCTCATATATTACTATCAAATATTTTTTTGATCTGTTCCTTCTTCATTTAAATATTCTTCCTTTGTTATTATTTTTATATCTTCTTCAGTTATTTGGTTCATTTTAATATTTTCTTCAGTCATTTGATTTATCTAATTCACTATATATTTCATCTGTTTCATCCTCCGAAATTTCATATATATATACTATCTTCACTTTCTAATTCATAATCTATATAATCTATCTGCATATATTTTGTATGTTCTATTTTTATTTCTGATATTTGTTTAGTTTTTGGTAATTTACAATCTCTAGCTAAATGTCCTAGTTTCCACAATTATAACAAGTACATTCTTTTATAGATTTCTTTTTTCTATATGGTCTTTTATGTTTATAATTTTTTTCATAATATCTTTTTCTTGGTTTCTTATATTTATATTTTAATTTTTTGTATTTCTTATATTTCTTATGTTTTTTTCTTTTCTTATAATATCCTTCTTCACATCCAAATTGAGGTGCTATTTTATCTTTACAACATGCTAAATTTCTTATTAATGTTTTTTTCATTTTTTTTTCTTCTCTATATTTTTCACATAGATTTCTACACCATTGTTGTAAAAATTTTATTCTTGCTTCTAGGGTATGTACTATTTTTGCTTCATCCCAATTCTTTATTATTTTTGAACTAAATGGTTCAGGTAATTTACTAAAATATAATTTTCTTATTTCTTCACTTTCTTCTATATTATATGTTCCTTTATAATAATATTCTTTAAATGCTCATGTATACTCATCTATATAGCACATATTACATATTGCTAATTTTAACATTAAATTCTTATTCGTATCTTTCTCTTTATTTTGTTCTTTTTCTTCTTCTGTTGTTATACTACTAAATTCTTCTCTTATAGCTATTTCATATTTTTTCAATATTTCTTTTGGTAGTATTTTAGTAGGTATTGATGTTTCTTCTGTTTTATTATCAGATCTTAGTACTTTTTTACTTGCTTCGGCTAGGTTTAAAAACCATAATTTTACTGTTCCTATTAATATCTTTTTTATATATTCTGGTGTGTTTCTTGTTTCTATTTTATTATGTAATAATTGTTTTGACATGTATCCTACCCATAGTTGTATAATTTTATTTGTGTCTATTACACAGTCTAAATCTAAAAAGTTGTAATTAATTATTTGTTTTGGTATCCATTTATTATATTTATCCTTTGGATTAGATCTTTTAAACTTATTTTTGTAATTATAGGTTGGTTTTCTTATTTCTGATGTATTAGGTATTATATTTTTATCTAGAGTCTTTACTTCTGTATTTATTAGTTCTAGATTTTCTTTATTAATTATTTCTTGTTTTTCATTAATTTCTAGTTTTCCTATGTTCTCTAGAATTTCTGTATATGTTTCACTATCTTCCGAATCATAATTATCTGTTTCTTCAGCATCTATTGCATTTATTTCTAATTCATCGGTTTCTGGTTCTTTATTTTTATTTCTAATTTTTCTTTAAATTGATTTATCTCAATTAATAATTTTTGTTCTTTATCTTTTTCTTCTTTTTCTTTCTGTCTTTTTTTCATACAAATCTTTTAGCATTTGTAGTTTTTTTTCTAATTCAGCAATCCTACTATTTTTAGTTTCTTCCATTTTTCGTATTTCTTTTGTAGTTTGTTGTTTTATTTTATCTATTTCCTTTTTTCTATCTATCTCTTCGTTTTCTCTTTCTATTCTTACCATGGCAGCCAACTTATCTTCTAATTTTAATTCTTCTTTTTCTAACATTAAATATAAATGTTCACCTATTTTCTTATATCTCCTTCCTAAATTAGAGAATACTATTTTTATTTTTAATCCTTCGTGATTTTCATATATTTTTTCGTCTATTATAAATTCTTCTTTGTTCATTATGATATATATATTCTAGACTATCTATTGTTAATTCTAAATTTGATATTTCTTCTTTTTGTGCATTTATTGAGTTTTTACTAACTCCAGCAATTATGTTATACTGTAGTCTTTCTATCCTTATTTTTAATTCTTTACGTTTTCTAGATATTATTTGTTTTAATTCTTTATATTTTTATGGTTTTTGTAAGTTATTCATCTAAACAAATATTATAAATATTGTTTTGGCGGATAGCTAAATCTAATTTTTATCATAAATTAATCAAATAACTCCAAATATATACTACTTCCGTAACTTTTAACAACATAGGCTTTGATACCAATTGTAGGGGGTACGGATAACTTTAATAGATCTATTGTAACTTTATAGGTCCATTGTAAAATATAAATATATATTTAAATAATTCTCAGGCATAATTGTAAGATATCGCAATAACGACAATTTAACATACCTTAAACCTGATAAACATTGACACTTATAGAAATTATGCATATAGTTCACATCTATCAAACAAAAGAGAATGAGGTATAAGTGTTAATCATATAAGTCTTTCACCCCATATTACGACATTTTGATAAATTATGAATTATTACTTATATTTGTTACTAAAATGATCTCTAATGATTTTTTTTATTATTACGCTTAAATAAAATACATACATACACACACACACACACACACACACACACACACACACACATATATATATATATATATATATATAATTTGTAAAATATTATGATAACAATAAATCAACACACTTTACCTTGATCAAGTGTTACGGCAGCGGTTATTTTATTTGAAGATTCGAACCTCATCTATTTGAACAATGTTTTTATAGTCTAACACTAAATTATTAATTAATAGTTACTATAAATATAGTTATAATTAATTAAACCAAAAATTAATAATTGAACATAGCTATCACAAAAGTGTATTTGTACAATAATTTATATCTAGATAAATAAGTGATTAAATTTTGTTATTTTTTAATCAACTTATTATAACAAAATTAAACAAATTAACTTTACTAAATTTTACTTTAGACTTGTTTCATCGAAATAATATGTCACGACCCGAGTCAGGTCCCTGACCGCGATGGGCATCCCAAACCACAAAGGCCCGAGAGACCCCTGTCTCTGCCCATCCCACTGGTGATATTGTCCGCTCTAGGCCCAGGCCCGCACGGCTTTAAAATGTGTCACTAGGGAGTAAGACTTGCTTACTTATATACCCAACATTCCTCCTGTATTTTGTCAATGTGGGACTCTTTATCCTATTTTGGGGTGTTACACTTTATCAGTCTGGTTTAGTTAGTGTTGTCAATGATGCGATTCAATTTTATAACTTGTAAGTTTCAAATATAATTTATAAAAAAAATAAATATCTATATTAATGATTCTATTAACTTCAATTAACTAATTTTAAAGAATTTAAACAAGATTTTAATATGTTTCACTCAAACTTCATCATGATCATGTGTTTTAAGAATTTTAGAGGTGTTTATTATTCGACTTAATTCAAATTTGCAGGATCTTATTTATAAGTTTCAAATATAATTTGAATAAATAAATTATTATATCTAATTATTGTATTAATTAATATACTTAATCTAAAGAAAATTTTATAAATTCTCGTTAATTATATGAAGATAGATACAAATTATTTGTCATGGATAAAATCACTTACTATATATATATATATTGTAAAGTAAAATTTTCTTTATAAATAAAGTCTGCAACATAATAGATTTCATAGCGATAAGTATAAATTCTCAGTGATGGATCATGTAGAATATGTATATAAACTTTAGTTACATTTATTGCTACAAATGTTACAAAGAAAAAAATATTGTGGTTAAATTATTAAGCAAAATAACTTTTTACATTTAACCACGACGTATTTTTTAGTATATCTATCTATAACAAATATAAAATAACAAAATTTTAAACATACCAAAACATATTATTATTAAAACTTTGAGTGAATTTGAGAATTCCTTTCAAATATCACTTATATTTCATTTAGGACCATAATATTACTCAATTATCACTCTTTTCCTAAAAAAAATACTAAACAACTCAAAAATATATATCTATCTTAGTTGACATGCCATGTCATTAAAATCACATTTTTTAACTAATAAATTATTTAATTCATGAAACGCATCTACTCAAAATTATAACTATTTTCTTTTTTTTTAAAATGCATTAGTTTAATTTTCTTTTTAGAAATTCTTTACCATATTTAATCTTTATCATATTATTTTAAATGCAAATTAAAATCTCTAGATAACTTATGTAATTTAGTAATATTATTTTCTTTAGAAAACAACTGATCTTTGTAGGCAATTATATATAAAAACCTGAATGATTATCTAGAAAAATAACTCTAGAAAAAAAATATAAATACCTAAATATGAGAATTTCTTCTTAATAAATTAATAAATATATTTTAAAAAGATAAAAATATTATTTTGGTTAAATGAGTTTGCGTAGTTAATATGTTTATTTATTTTTTATTTAAAAAAGATAAAACTATTATTTTGGTTAAATGAGTTTGCGGAGTTAATATATATATATATATATATATATATATATATATATATATATATATATTTAAATGATGGTTTACTAACATGACATGCTAATTAGAAGAGGAGAAAACTTACGAGGTAATTAGTGATTTTTTGAGAAAAATATTATTAACTGAGTGATATTATTGTCTTAGCAAAAACAAAATGTGATTTTTATAAGCGACTTCAAAAATATTTATAACAATCCAAGAAAATAACCTTAGAAAAAATTTGAAAGTTTAAGTAATGATAAAAGATTTCTAAGCATGAAAATTTCTTCTTAATAAATTAATATATTTTTTAAAATAAAAGAATAAGAATATAATTTTGACTAAATAAGTTTGATGATTTAAATAAGTTTATTATTAAAAAATAATTTAATAACATGACTCGCCAATTAGAAGAGAAAGAGACGTATAAGATACTTGCTTTTGTTCTTTTGAGAATAATAGTGATAGTTGAGTCATATTATTATCTCTAAAAAGATAAAAATAATTTTTGTAGGAAATTCAAAAAATATGAGTGGCCATTGAGAAAAATAACCCTTGAAAAAATATATGTCAAGTTTTAGTACCGATGAATTTTTTCTAAGTATATATTTTTTTAAAATAAACTAATGCATTTTTCAAAGAAGAAAAAATTATAGTTTGATTAAATGAGTTAAATAGTTCTAGTCTTTTAAAAAAAATAAAATTAGTGACATTCATGTCAACTAAGAGAGAAGAAGACTTTTGAGGTGTTTACTATTTTTTTGAGGAAAAAAGTGATAGTGGAGTGATATTGTGGTCTTAAATAAACCATAAGTAATATTTGAAGAAAATTTTAAAACTTAGCTGACTATTTAGAAAATTCACCCTTAAAACTCTATTTTCATACAATAATTTTCATATTCATTAAAAAAAAATCATAAAATCGAACTAGATAAACAATAAATAAAATAATTTAATTAAATTTCTCAAAATATGTACAAAGTATAAACTATACTACATAATTAAAAGTTGAACTAAAATTAAACAACTACAAACTTAAAAAAGAAACAGATATAACTAACAATTAATAAATAAATTTGTATTAATTAATTTATATTTTCTTAATTACATATTACTACATTTGACAATTATATAAGGGTAAAGGACAAAATCAACCTCCCAATAAAAAAAAAAGACATGGAAATGGCCATGAATACAAAATCCCATTTTTTAGCCATTCACTAGTTAAGCCCCTTTCTTTGACTTTTTTTTTTTTTTTTTTTTTTTTTTATAGTTGATATTTTATGTTTTGTTTTACTTTTGTTGTTGCTCTTTCTACTTTTTTTTTTCTATTATTATTATTATTATTATTATTATTATTATTATTATTATTATTATTATAAATTGCATTTGTTTTTTGTTGTTTTTTTTCCTTCTAGTTGTGTTTTCTTCCTTTTTTCCTTTTTTTGGCTGCGCATTTTTTTTCTAAGAACTAATTTTTTTTTAATTCTATCAATAAAATAATCAACTAAATTTTGTAGTTCTCTTTTAAAATAATTAAATACTAATTTATAATATCGTAACCAAATAAAATTTTATATTTTTTTGAAATATAATTTTTTTAAAATAACACATTTTAATGACTCATATACATGTTTTAATAAACGATGATATAATTTTTACAGACATTTTGTACATGTACGTATTCTATATAATAGTTATACAAAAATGATACAATTTTTATATACATTGTATATATGTATATTATACAATTATTATACAGTTTTTATGCACATTTTATACATATATAGATTTTATACAACAATGATACAGTTTTTATACGCCTTATATATATAGTTTTTATACATATTTTATACAATAATTATATAATTTTATACACATTTTATATAATAATTATACAGTTGCTACACACATTCTATACATATACATATTTATACAACAGTGATATAGTTTCTATACACCTTATGTATATATAATTTCTATACACATTTTATACAACAATTATACAAATTTTATACACATTCTATACAACCTTTAGCTGTAATTATTATTCAAATGTGTATTTTATACATCAACTATAAATTTCTATACATATTTTATACAATTTTATTATATATATATATATATTTTATATATAAATATATTTTATACATATATATAATTTCTATACATATATCTTATATAGATACATATTTATATAATAATTATATCGCTTTTATATAATTATATTTAATTATTATTTTTTTAAATAAAAAATTAAAATATTTTCCAATTAAAAATTTTATAGAAAAAGAAAGAAAGAGTAAAAGGCCAAATGGCCAGGGGAAGGGGATGGCCGAAAATGGCCCAATGGACAAAGGGAATGACTGAAGATGCCAAATGGCTCAATGGCCATAAAGTGACAATATTTTTGCCGACTGGACATCAAGTGTCCATATGCCAAAACTTAGACTATTATTTTTTTTAAAAGGTTATACAATGTCCTTTCCCCATTATTTAATTATGTAATTGTCAATAAAAAATATAAATAGAATACATAAATTGTCTATTCCCAAGTATTGGGATAGTTTTCAATGTATTGAAAAATATTATAATAAATAAAGTAATGTTAGAAATTCAAATTTAGGATGAAAAAGGTAAAAATATCTTAAAACTAATTATTTATAGTATGAATAGGATTTATTACTATTATAACCAAATTATGACCAAATTTTATGGCCAAAAAGATCTTTCCATACTTTTATTACTATTTATGATAAGGCCTTTTTTTTTTTTTTTTTTGCTCAAATTGATATTTTGATGAAATGAAATCGTATTATATTTTCAACTTAAGACATTTATTAATAACTCTAACTTTATTGTAGTATTTCATTAATAATAATAATTAAAACTGTAAATAAAATCCGAATAAATTATTGTAGCCTTTATTAGACACACAATATTCATTACTCCCTCCGTTTAAAAAAGAATGATCTACTTTGACTTAGCACAAAATTTAAGAAAATAAAGAAGACTTTTGAATCTTGTGACCTTAAATTAAAGTTGTGTCAAATGTATCAAAATGTCCTTTAATCTTGTGGTTTTAAAAATTGTTATGTGGAAAGTTGAAATTAAAGTATTGCTAAAAAAAAGATTTTTTTTAAACGGACTAAAAAGTAGTTTATTGTTTTTGAAATGGAGAGAGTATAAAACTGGGTCCCTGACATTTTACACCCCAAAGTGTCTTCCTTTTTTTAACTTGCACCCTATTCTATTTATTTTTACAATTTACACCTTAACCGCTTGGGTCCCTTGCATTTTACACCCTAAGGTGTCTTCTTTTTTTAATTTACACCCTAACCTTTGTATTTCCTCACAAAACAGTAAAATTATTTTTTAAATAATTTTTTCATAAGGGTAAAATTGGAATAACAATATACTCCCTCCGTTCCATTTTACTTGTTTCAATTTGACATTGCACATTGATTAAGAAAAACAATTAATAACATGATTATTTTACCATAGTACCTTTATTAAATAATGTTTACATTTTAATTTGGAGATAAAACAATTAATACTAAGGGTAAAAAAGAAAAAAAATTGTCTTGTCTTGATTAATAAAAAATAACAAGTAAAATAAAAAATCAAATTAGGAAATTTGGGACGAGTAAAATGGAATGGAGGAAGTATTATTTTTTAAAATAAATTTATTTAATTTTTAGTGTAGGAAGTTAGATGAAAAATTTGCAAACTCAAATTTTTAAAAAATTCCAAACGAATGCCATCTAAGTTAAGAGAACGTTGATATTGCAGAACTAGTGATATAGGAAGACATTGTTAAAGACAAAATTCCATCAATTCATGTGTTATATTTTTTGCTTTATTCTTAACTACTGCTATTCTATTCATTTTTCCTCTATTTTGGTCCTTTCTTTACATTATTATTTTCTTTCGGACAAGTAGTACAGGTGATTATGATTGCATTAATATAGATATGGCTCCAGAAATTTCACTGCACCGTACTTTCACCATTCAGAAGCAACGCCACTACGAAATTTTAGCAGTTACAAATTAAAGTGAGAATACTTATCACATGACAATAGTTAGATGATAAATGTGAATGCAAGAACATATCTTGAAAGTTCGTTATACTAAAAATTAAATAAATTTATTTTAAAAAATAATACTTCCTCCGTTCCATTTTACTCGTTCCAAATTTCCTAATTCGATTTTTTATTTTACTTATTATTTTTCATTAATCAAGACAAGATAATTTTTTTTCCTTTTTTACCCTTAATATTAATTGTTTTATCTCCAAATTAAAAAGTAAATATTATTTAATAAAGATATTATAGCAAAATAATCATATTATTAATTATTTTTCTTAATCAATGTGCAATGTCAAATTGAAACGAGTAAAATAGAATGGAGGAAGTATATTGTTATTTCTATTTTGCCCTTATTAAAAAATAATTTTACTATTTTATAAAGAAATAAAAAGGTTGGGACGTAAATTATAAAAAAAAATAGAATAGAATGTAAGTTCAAAAAAAAAAGACACTTAATGTAAAATACAAGGAACCCAAAAAGTTAGGATGTAAATTATAAAAACAAATACAATAGGATACAAGTGACAAAAAGCATCCTATAAAACTTGTGAAAGACTTTATTCATTTGATGATTTGGGGGAAACAGCACAAAGAAAGTTGAGACTTTTGGGGGAAATGAAATTTCCGAAATCTGGGTCTCTCCCCGCTTCATGAAATTTTCACTTTCACTCCCCCGCGATTCTCTTCCCTCCTTTTACCATTCTTACTCTCTCAAATTCGTATACGATATATTATCTCTTTCTGTAGCCAAATGCGGCGTGAAGCATGAGGAATATACGTTGGAGACTTGTGTATACATGTCTAGTGCATCTCACTGGTTGATAGTATATTGATTGGGATTTTAATGGAGTGCAACAAGGATGAAGCCCTAAGGGCTAAAGAGTTGGCTGAGAAGAAAATGCACAGTAATGACTTTTTAGGGGCTCAAAAGGTTGCATTGATAGCTGATCGGCTTTACCCTCAGCTAGAGAATATATCGCAGCTACTTACTGTTTGTAATGTTCATTGTTCAGGTCAGAGCATCAGTACAGTGGGGGGATCAGAAAAGGACTGGTATGGGATTCTCCAAATTGATATGGTTGCTGACCAAGTGACCGTCAAGAAACAACACCGGAGACTTGCACTTGTGCTTCATCCTGATAAGAACAAGTTTCCAGGTGCAGAAGCAGCTTTCAAGCTAATTGGGGAAGCAAATATGGTGCTTTCCGACCCGACGAAAAGGGCTATGTATGATAGTAAGTACAGGGTTTGTTTATCTAAAGGTGCAGCAGCAAGACGACCATCTCATCAGGTTAATAGAAATCCTTCGGCTAGACAAGATAATAATATTCCAAATGGTTTCGGTTCTCAGTTCAGTAATTTGAATAATATTCAGAAAACACAACTGATTCCGTCAGCAATGCCGGAAACATTTTGGACTGGATGTCCTTTTTGCAATATTAGGTACCAGTACTACCGGAGTTTTGTGAACAGATCTTTACGCTGTCAGAAATGCTCAAAACCTTTCATTGCATATGATTTAGGTTCTCAAGGTGCTCCTCTCGGACCTAAATGGAGTCAGGATGTGGGCCCTCCGTATCAGCAGAAAGAGGTTTCCAACCAGGGAATCTCAAGAATGACACAAGGAGCTGGCAAAATGGGATCTCAACAGGGTCCTATGGGGTCACAACCAGAGGTACGAAGAGAAGAAACTGCTCAGGTAAATAACACTAATTTAAAGGCTAAAGGGAAGGCTGAAAAGTATGACAAGGAAATGGGCGATACAAATGAAGGGGCTTGTGTGCCAAAGGCTAGTAAAAATAACGGGAAAAGGAGTAGGAAGCAGACAGTTGAATCAAGTGAGAGGGTTGATACTTCCAGCTGCAGCACCGAGCCTGAAACTGAGGGCATTAAGTCTGGTAGCTGCGGCCCTAGGAGATCTTCTCACCTATGGCAGCATGTCTCCTATATTGAAGGTGCAAGTGATGACGAGAATGATTTGGCAAACCCTCTGAGGAAGGTACGGGCAAACCAATTAGCTGGAGATGATAATTCAAAGCAGGAAGAAGCAGCGAGTGGTGATGACTTATGGAATGCCAAATTTACTGGTTTTCATGGTAATTCCAAGGCAAAGGCTACTCAAAATGGAACAGCCCCTCCTAAAGAGAAAGGGCAAGATAAAAGTGCCAACTGTAGGAAATTTGACAAACAGGTTACTGGACCTCCATCAAGTGGGGTAGAAAAAGTTGAAGTCATTGATTCTGATTCCGAACCAGATATTGGTGATCCTCCAGAGTTATACGAGTGTCCTGATCCAGAGTTTAGTGATTTTGATAAGCACAGGGAAGAAAGTTGCTTTGCTGTTAACCAAATCTGGGCTTGTTATGACACCACTGATGGAATGCCAAGATACTATTGTCAGATTAGGAAAGCTTTTGTCTCCTGAATTTGAGCTACGGTTCACTTGGCTCGAGGCTAATCCAGAGGATCAAGGAGACATGGAAGGGGTAGAGGCAGAGTTACCAGCTGGTTGTGGGAAATTTAGACGTGGGAGGTCTCAAAAGTCTAATGATTGTCTTACATTCTCTCATCTAGTGCAGTGCGGAAAGGGTAAGACAGGTGCATTCATTGTTTATCCGAGGAAAGGGGAGACATGGGCTCTCTTTAAAAATTGGGATATTGGTTGGAGTTCAGATCCAGAAAAACATAGCAAGTACAAGTATGAAATTGTGGAGGTTCTTAATGATTTTGTCGAGGATGTTGGTATAAAAGTAAATTACCTGGATAAAGTGAGTGGATTTGGTAGCCTTTTCCAGCCCACCAGCCAGACTAATGTTTGTGAAGCCAAATGAACTTTACAAGTTCTCTCATCGAATCCCATCATTCAGAATGACTGGAACTGAAAAAGAGGGTGTACCTGTGGGATCGTTTGAACTTGATCCTGCTGCTTTACCTCTTAATCCAGATGACATTTGGTACCCTGGGAAACTGAGCAGAAATGCAACATCTGAACTGGAGAATTTGACAACACCTAACAAGTCTGTGGTTTTGAAAGGAATGTGTGCTACTAGTGGAGAGTCATCTAAGGTTCGAAGATCTCCCAGGAGGGTGAATATCTCCATGACCAGAAAACTGTAGACGTGACAGATTCTTTTCTTCTGTTTTGCTTGCTCAGTGGAGCTTTCATTGGGCTAGACTTGTGGATTTTGTCATCACTATAACTTGTAGGGATACCATTAGGATTAAGAGGATAGTTGCTGGCCTGAGCTCTTTTTTTGACTGCAGTATGTGTTCCAACAACAATTATTGCCAGTGTATGTCCTTTGTATAGTTTTTGCTGAATCAATGTATTTTCAGTTCGTTTTGTGAGATGGATTAAGGATATTGAGTTTGAAGAAAAAAAAAAAGATTAAATTCATTTTACTTTTCTCCATTCCAGACTTTCTTGTGCAAGGTATGAGTGTTTTTGTTGACATGTTCTCTCTTTTTATGAACTTAAGAAATGAAATGAATATTTTATATAAATAGATATGTGCGTGTTTATACTTTTTCTCTCAAAATCATCCAGATTAATTAAATATTATTGATTCATTTTATCAGGCCACCAAAGTTCATTTAAAAATGAGTTTATCTACGGGTGCAAATAATATTGCTCAAGGTAAATTCAGTAACTCTAGCCTTTAAATTATAGGTTTCGTTTTTTTATCATAAATTTTTTGTAAGAAATCAATGTTGTGATCTCATTTCGTGCGGTGTTATATTCAAGTTTATTTATTTTATCTTGCAAATTAGCTAGATCTTCTTTTATATAAATCAAATGTTTAATAAAATTTAGTGAATCATTTGAAATTGCGGTTGAGCTTACGATTTATTGATGGATGGTGATGATAGCCTTCCTTTACCTTTTGGATTAGAATGAATCATTAGATCTTAAATCATCGATCAAAAGTTATTGTATGAAAATGAGTAAATTTTAGTTAAATCCTTTAATCTGATTCTTTGACTTTGAAAAAGGGTACCCTTCACCTCTTGAATGATAAAAGAGCCCTTGGATCTCAAATGTGGAAGTTATTGTATAGAAATAACTAAATTTCGTTTAACAGTCCTAGTATTTTAATAAGAAAATAAAGCATTTTTTGGATTAGCAAATCAGATGGTTTTCAAAAATTCAAATATCACATTACCTATAAATTATGTGACATTCAAAGTTATTTCCTATTATTTGTAAAATAATTGTCAATAAAATATTTTTAGAAATAACTTCACGTAATTTGTAAGAATAAAGTGAAACAAAAAAAATGATTTACACAATCAGCTTTGTGCAATTGATAATTTGTAGGTTTTCCATTCCCTGTTCATTAATAATAAAAACATAACTGTAAGAGTTAATACATACAAATGAAACGAAACTTGACACCAAATTATAACTTTGATCTTAAACTTTGATAGTTCACAAATAGGACCTTTAACTATTCAAAACCTGAACAAATATGACCTTCAATTTTGCAACCCCATGCGTGAGTCTCACTCGCGCCTACGTGGAAAGGTAATCCAATCACGCAGTGCCACGTCGTTAAAAGGGCTGACTTGGAGAGAGGTCATATTTGTGCAGTTTTGAATAGTTAAAGGTCATATTTGTGCACTGTCAAAGTAAAACTTTGACAGT